>NC_077234.1:29868093-30168093 GCF_027887165.1 Monodelphis domestica | reverse complement strand
TAATTTAAATGAGTGTCAGCATGGAACTGTGGGAAAGGATTGGATCTGAATTTAGAGGACCTGGGTTCAAAATCTCCCTCCATATTGAGGCTGTTAGCTGTGTGCCACTGAACAAATCTCTTCAATCTCTGTGACTCAGATTCCTCAATTCCAAAGTAAGGGAGGTATCATTCATTGATTTCTATGGCCCTTTCAAATTCTACATTTATGATGCTACAATGGAAAATCAGGTGGCAAGTGAGCTGGACAGCTCCTTTTCTTTTTTTCTGCACACCTTTACTACAGGTGCAAAGGCTGTAAACAGTGTGAGAAACACCTGGCCTTCCTTGGTAATGACAAATTTCCCATATGCTATATGCTATGTGGGTTTGAAAATTTTCCCAGGTATAGGACATAGTTTGCAGGATATTTTATATGAAAATTCAGGATGAACAAAAGTCTCTCTCCCACTTTCCAATTACACTAGAAATTAATTTCCCCTGACCTCCTATCCTGTCCCCTCAAATACTAATTATCAAAGGTGTCTGTAGTGGTTCTGGACTTGAGAAGGCAGAGGAGGCATGAGTCATAAGAGTATAGTTGAAACATGGCTGAAATCATTGCTTAAATGGTGGTACCTAGAAGGGAGTCAACCATCAGGAGAGAGGATCCTTACGGTCACCCTTTTAGAAAGCAATGAGCAATATGTCTCTGATATATTTTGCTCTAGTTATTTCCAACTATGCTAGTGAAATGATGGGGAACTCTGTGCCAGATTAGAAGTCAGAGACACTGGTTTCACATCCCACCTTTTTTGATCTTGGGGAAATCACTGAATACCTCTAATCCTTTATTTTCTCAACTATACAATGAAGGGTTGGCTCTCCATGGAACTTTCCAGTTCTCAGTTATAATCCAATGACCTACCATTCTCATAAGGTTATTTTTCTTTGAAAAAATATTTTTAAACACTTACCATTCTGTCTTAGAATCAATACTGTGAATTAATTCCAAGGCAGAAGAATGGTAAGGATTAAGCAAAGAAGCTTAAGTGACTTGCCCAGGGCCACCCAGCTAGGAAGTTTCTGAGACCAGATTTGAAGCCATGATGTCCCATCTCTAGGCCTGACTCTCAATCCACTGGATCACCTAGCTGTACCCAAGGTTATTTTTCTAAAGCTAGGGAATCTAAAGACATACACTGGTCACACAAAAAAGAGAGATCATGAAGAGCCAGGTCGGGGAGCCATTCTACAAAAGCATTCACTGTGCTTGGAAATTGTGAACAATAAGCACAGGCTCACCTGGTTTTGCAACATTAGGCCAATAGAGAATTCTAAAATTTATTTTAGAAAGTCCATCCTATTATTTAAACTGCATGTCTACACATCCTTTTAGCTCCTTCCCAAGGAACCTAGAAATTTCCAAGAACCAGATTTGTTCAGTAGCTAGAGGTCATTTGTACAAGCCTTCATAAAGGAGGAAAGGTCTTTTCTTGGTATTACCTATAATGAGTAAAATAGACTACACCAAGTTTGAAGAATTATATGCAACAACATACCAGGGATGGTTACCTGGACAGGTGGATTCTCGTTATTGTAATTGCCTAGAGTTCTACCAAGATCTTCAGGCTACAAATTCAAGAATGATCTGCCTACCTAGGTAGGTTTTTAGAAGCCTCTGTTCAGGAACATTCCATGATGCCCACTGGTTTCCTTATGGCAACAATTTCTAACCGAGGGTCCATAGATCACCCAAGGGCCCTGTGAATAGGTTTCAGGATGTAAATGAACTTATATAAGAAAATAAAAATCACATGCTGATTTTCACTAACCTTTGTCTTTTATTATATACTAAACTGCCATATGGGTTCATGACACCACAAGAGTGAGAATCCCTACTTTAGGCTACTTTAAAATTGTCTGGATATCTGAAGGACTGTTCCATAAAAAAGAAATTAGACAGAGTAGCACTACCCCAGTGCATAAAACTAGGGGCAACAATAGGTAGAAAGTATCAAAGGGCAGATAACAATAACAACAGTAATAGTAACAGTACCAATAATGATGATGATAAATAGTCAGTATTTATACAGATTTTCAGATTTGGGAAGTGCTTTACAATGATACCTCCCCTTTGTTCCTCACCTCAAAACTAGGATTCACATCTATTAATATCCCCATTTTATAGATTACAAAAGTGAGGCTGACGGGAAAAAACTGAGGTTGACTAGGGTCACATAGCTATTATCTGAGACAGGATTTGAATTCTTGTCTTCTTGACTCCAAATTCAAGAAACAATTTATACACTTCAACGTCTGTCTGACTCAGTTTGCATTTCTGTGTAAAGGAACAATGGGATAGATTACTTTCCTATGTAGTAGAACTCTACAATTAGAGGAAAGGCTGAAATGAACATTTCTTGCATGAATTGTAGAAGAATTTCTTGATCCAGTATGGTTTGACCAGATGGCCTCCAAGATCCTTTGAAAATTAGAGATTCTGTGTTCCAGGAATTAAATTTCATAGCTTTTATTTATTTAAAAAATATTGGCTTTATTAAGGTAAAGCTCCCTCTTCTCTCAAATCACTTTACCTCAACCTAATTTTTCCCATCTGTAAAATGGATGTTATATTACCTTCAGTGCTTACTTCAAAAGTCTATTGCAAAGTTTAAATAAGATGATATATTTAAAGAGCTTTGCAAATGCTCAAACATCAGCTTAATATCATTACAGACAGATACAATTCATGTTTCTGGAAATTTCCCTAAAAATTAATTTTGGGAAAATCATATCCCATGTTCCCATTGATTCTGGCTGTCATTACAGTCTAGGTTTGTCTATGGCTTTGGTCAATTGACAACTTAAAACTTAGTTTCTCTGTCAGCCCTTCCTCTATACATGTAGCATTCTCTATGAAGCAGTTAATGAATTATTTTTCAGGAAGATATTCCAACACCCCAAAGGGGGAAAGACATACTACATGAAGGGAGTTTTTAAATAGTAACAACAAATCACTTTGTGATAGCAGTCACTCAAAATGCATTTATTAAGCATTTTGATAAACACTCCACAATTTATTTGTCTGGTAGATGTCGATTTTCCCAATAAGGGATTTCTTAAAGAGGGCCACATTTTCCGGTTCCATGTTTCCTCTGTTTAAAAAGAAAAGAATTTGTGGAAGGAGGGTTCTAATTGCCTAGCCAAATATCCAAGTGATAAAGAACTTAGAAAATCATCCTTCCCAGAGTTACCCAGAAAAAGGAATGTGGTATGACTCTACTGGCTGAGCCATCACTGACATTTTATTAGGGAGTATGGTTCAGGATGTTCTCTTATCTCTGGATTTGAGGGTTTAAAATATCATTATTAATCCTAGTAATAAGAGAACAAAGAAATAAACATGAGGAAAGGAAGGAGCTGAGTCAGATTCTAACATCTCTGATTCACCAAAGGAGAAAGGATGGTGAAACATTAGCAAGTTATACAGACTTGGCTGTTCCCCTGATATTTTAGCATCATTTAAGCATGCCAGAGGAAAAATGAATTCAGAAATTGAGGAATCTCACATATGAGATTTATGAAGTTAAAATTCAGTTGATTGGGGAAGGATGATCAAGCTACCATGTTAGAATGCAACAGAGAAAAGAAGCAAAGAGCAAATGCACACTCATCTCACCTAAATCTCATTTCAACCTGAAATGTTTTTTATGATTAGGGCCTCAGACACTGTCTGAGTTACTCCTTTCAGAGTGTGAGGATTATAATTCTTTCTGTCTGGTTAACCATGCTTTTGGGGAATAATATGTTCTTAATTTTTATGTGGTACCTGAACTTGCTTAAAAACACAGGGGTTTCACCTTTGTGATCCTTAGTCTCTTTCTCTACAAAATGTGGGTGACCATATTGACATGTTTCAAATTATCTTTCAATGAAAGGCATCCACAGAAAGATTTTCCTCAGACTACCTCTGGAGGAAATAATGAATTTCATTATTTGAAAAAATAATAGCTTTCTCATTTTTAAATATAAATTGTGAAAGTTATTTCCCCAGTCACCTAAAATATATCTATCAATTCCCAGCCATAAGCAAGGAAAGGTATTGTGCTAGACAGAGGCTATGACCATGGTGGCAAACCTTTTAGAGAATGAGTACCAAAACTGTACCCTCTTGACACTTGTGAGATGCTCCTTTATGACAGACAGGGGAGGGAGGAAGCACTCCTATTGAGCTGCTGGGAAGAAGGGCAGGTGATGTGAAAAAAAGTCTTCAGGTGCTGTGGACAGAGGGAAGGGAGCAGTTCCTTCTGGTATGTATGCCATAGGTTTGCCAACACAGAGCTAGGACATAAAGAGGAAACATGATGCCATTCCTGCCCTCAAGAAGCTTATGATCTAATACAAAGTCTAAGCCATAAAGAAAATTGGCATTAGACAGGATATGATGGGGATAAAGAGAAAAGCTATTCAGACCAAGTGTTATGAGAGAATGTGAAGATGGAGAGGATCATTTTCACCTAGGCACAGAAGATAAGAAAGATTACCTGCTTAGAGGAGGTACTACTATATTTTGATTGACACCTCATTATCCTCTTGCTATTTGGAAGATGGCAAGATGACCCCTTACCCCACCCCCTATCTCCCTTAGCTTCAGGCAGAACAATAGGTCTTGAAAAATAGAGGAGCAATGAGCCATGTAACTACACTAAGGATATTTTTTTCCTTGCTAAAGGGGCAGAAGCTTGGGAAGTTGTGTCTCTAAAATTAAATGGAGTTCAGCAAATTCCAGAGTCCTATCAGTCACACACTAGAAGTTGCAAAATACTGCTGGGTAGAGAAGGGAGGCCATTTACACCCCCTCAAATCCCTTCCTACAACAATGCTGGTGACATCCTCAAGAAGGGTTTTACAGGGAGAGAAGTTGCAATAGGTAGAATGTGTAGGGAAAGAATTCTGAGAAGGCAGGATGGGTTGTAGGAGCAGTTAACAGCAGAGTTTAGCTGGAATGCAAAGCATGTGAAGGAGAAAATGAAATCCCACAGGAAAGGTAGGTTGGAGGCAGATTAAAGTGAACTCTAAATGTGAGGCTGAGAATTCTGCATTTTATCCTGTAGGCAACAGTGCAGGGTCCACTGAAAAATCATGAGGAGAGTGGTTCAGTCACATCTATAAATTAATCTTTCCTCATTTTAGGAGAATGGTTAATGATTAAAATTCCTAAAGCTGTGAATTCCCCAAAGTAAAAAAGAATATGGATAACATAAAAATTGTCTAATTCTTCCCTTTTGGTCCCTTAGGAAAGCCACCATTAAATGGAGGCACTATGTAACATACAGAACACCTAAGGCTTCATGAGAAACATCTGACTTCCTGTTAGACCACCAGCTTCCACTGCTCTTAATTACCCAATTATGGGCAATAATGAAGGGGGAAAAGTTCTTTTCTCAAACAAACTATTTTTCATAAATTTCACTTCTTTCCCGAAGAAGAATCTTGAAATTCAGATATCTAAAAGGACAGAAGCTCCACCAACCTTCCTCCAGTAATAAAATATAAACATGAAGATGCTGACCAAAATTGCCCCCCCAAACACACACACTCCAATCTGTCTGCACAAGCTTGCTTGTAAGAATTCCCCTTATTCCTCCTATTACCTTGGGTGTGAGATTTAAGGTAGCTCATTTTCCTACTGGAGAAAATTCATATTTGAGTTCTGCAACTTTTGAGTTTTAGTTTCACTGAAATATTTCTGCAATAAATCCTATAAAAGATAACTGGCAAATCTTTGAACGAAAAGATAAAGGTAGTAACAAAACCTCTTGTCTCCAAATGCAAATTAAATCCATTCTGGAATCAAGCAGTTTTTTCTAATTTGAGACTTGGAATTTACAGAGACTTTTATGAAATCTAAATAATATAGAAAGATGGTATTATGTACACATATATAATATATTTTAATGGGCAATACCTGGTCATCCATGTTCTTTTGATTGGAGGGACAGACTCCATTTCCTTCTCTCAAACTTAAGTTACTATAGATACCAAAATCCTCCCTTTTTTTTTTTTTCTTAAAGTAAGGTTGCTATGGAGAAATTTGATTCTGCTAAAGTTTTGATATATTTGATTGAGAACTAATGAGATTGAAAATATTGTAAAGTGTAGTGTTTCGGAAATTAGCGGTGGCCTTTCCCCACTTGCCCAGAATACGTGTAGCTAAAAATAATGGTGCTAGCATCAACCTGCATCCATGTGAACATCATCCTTTTACCTTCACACTGGGCATATTTTTTAATCTTTCATTGTTTGTCAAAGCATCTGTGATTTCATCTCTTGCTGCTTCTAATAGTCAATACTTTGTTCCATGGGTACTAACTAATGCAAGATGGAAGCCCCTGAAACAGGAGCCCAGCACAAGGAAATCCATACCAGCGGTAATTGCCATCCAAATACAGCCAAACTGTCACAAACAATGAGACCTTTGGGTTTGTTCTGCCAGGCGTCACAAGTCCCTCTAAAGCACCCAGTTTCCAAATTTCATTCTGACATGGGCTATAGGAGACTGGTGACAGATGGGCAAAATTGAGCATGCAGCTTGGACGGTCTTCTGGATGAATGTCTTGTTATCTCTAACTTGCTGCCAAGTCCCACATGTCGCTTTTTTCAGACACTACTGGGTAACTCTGGAGCCTCAGCCAACAATCCGGACTTGAAAGAACCAGATTTCCTCACTGTTGGTATTCCTAACATCTCACTCATGCTGGGCTTCTTTGCAATCATAAAATAGTCACCAGGATGGGAACAGATAGAAGGTAGCAGTTTGACATGCCCGACCCCTTTCTCGATTCCATTTTAGGCTGGCAATTGTGATTCATTAGACCACAGCATTCAGTACCGGTAGATATGTTCATCCATATTCTATTAAGGCATTTTGAAAAGGACAGGCCAAATCCTATCCCATCTTTCTTGAGCAAAACTCCTAAGAAAGCTATCACCAACAAAAGTGGTACCACACAGACTCAGCCCTATTGCAAAAGCCTCTGAAGTGGTCTCCTTGTCAAACCCTGGCTTCTCTAATCCATCTGCCACACGTGTGCCATGTGTGTGTGTGTATATATATATATATAAAATGTATATATAAATATAATTTATATATATTAAATATCAATATATCAATAAATATATAAGAGATATTATATAGAACACATATAGATATATTAAATAGAACATATATTATAAATATATTCATTTTTGATTTTATATATGTTATCATATAATACATATTTCCATTTTTGGTCATAGTGTAAAAGAAGACATATATTGTGTGTCTGAGAGAAAAATTCATGGAGGAAATAAAGGAAAAGAGGAGAGGTTTCCATTTACACTCAGACTCTGTTCCATCTATAGTGGCGGGCATCTTTTTTTTTTTTTTTGTCAAGTCTCTTGGAGTTGTCCTGGATCCTTGCCTTATTGGTAATAACTGTCATTTGCATTTGATCATTATACATTAATGTTGTTACTCTGTACAAAGTTCTCTTTGTTCTGCTCATTTCTGACCAATTAATATTCCTAAAACAGAGCTCTAACCATATCACACCTCAGCTCAAGAAACATCGGTGGTTCCCTATTTCAGTTAACATTCAAACTCCTTTTCATGACATTTAAAACTTGTTACAGACTACTTTGAACTTTGTTCTTCAAGGCAATAAAAGCTTATTCCTCTTCATATATCCTCTTTTCCAGCCAAGCTGGCCTACTTGCTGTCCTCTGTAAAGGATATTCCATCTCCTACTTTGGGATCTTCATGCAAACTGTCCCCATGCCTGGATTTCCTTCCACACCTCTGCCTTTTGAAATACCAGCTCCTGTTAATGCAATGTCTTCTCCCACGGGAAACCTTTTCTTATTCCCCAAATGTTTACTTCTCTTCTCTTGCAATTGCTTTATATTTGTGTTTCATGATTTATATTTACGTATATATTCTTTCCCACCAGTTGAATCTAAGCTGTTGGAGGGCAGGTATTATTTTGTCTTTGTATCCCTAATATCCAATCCAATAGATATTTATTTTGTGCCTATCATGTGCCAGGCACTGTGCTGAGAGCTGGGGGTACAATCTTTAAGAGGAAATTTCTTGCCCTCAAAAATCTTACAATATAAAGTGGGAGATAACATAGAAAAGGAGATGGGAAAGGAGGTAGGGCACCAGGGGGTACCTGGAATTGGGAACAGACATCTTTTTCCATGGGATTCAAACCAGGCAGGTCATTAGATGAAAGGCCAGGCCAGTTTCTGCCCTCTCCAAAAGAAGGCATTGGGAGGAATTTGATACTCCATCTTCCAGCCCTCCAATCAAAGGGGAGAGAAGGCCAAGGGAGGTGGAATCAATCAAAGCTTGAATTAGCAACATGGCAGTGATACTGAGCAGGTAAGTGCCACAGTGAATAGAGTGTGGGTATCAGGAAGACTCATGTTCCTGAGTTCCTGGCCTCAGACACCTACCAGCTGTGACCCACTGGGCAACTCACTTATCCCCATTTGCCTTGATTTCCTCATCAGTAAAATGAACTGGAGAAGGAAAAGCCAAACCACTTCAATAGCTCTGCCAATAAAACTCTAATTGCAGTCATGAAGACTTGGATATAAAAAATGACTGAACAACAATGAGAGGAGAAATAATGATCTTATCCTGAGGGAGGGTATCTTAAAATTGAAATCAGACAGGACAGTAGTTTGAAGAAAGAATGATCCATATGGTACTTGGCCTTATACAGTTAGTGTTTAGTAAATACTTGTTTAATTAAATAGTATAGGTTAATCAAAGGCAAAATTGATGTCCACTTATTCAACGTTTCTTTAAGGTAAACTTCACTTAGTCACATATGAATTTAGCACACATACCAAGTGTTTAGTAAATGGATAATAAAAGAATAAATGAAGAATTATGCTAAACTTAATTTAGCTAAACTAGGTAAAATGAAATGCAGATGATAAGGATTATTTGGGGATCCAAAAAGCATTATAGTTACATGCCATTAAAGTTCAACTATCTATGAATAATTTACCACCCACCACCATCCCCTTGGTTTTACAATCAGGGAACAGAGACCCAGAAAAAGTGGACAGAAATATGACTGTGTTCACAGACTTTAGAGCTGGAAAATGTTTCAAACACTGTCCAACTCAATCCATTGATTGTACAAGGAACCTTGAACAAAAACACATACTTATCCAAGGTCACACAAGAAATAGATTTCAGATTCTAATCTAGCTTATGGCATTGGGACAAACCTGTACTCTCTAAGTCTATGCCAGCAGAACATAAAACCATCCATCCATTTATCCTTCTTCTCTCTCTCTCTCTCTCTCTCTCTCTCTCTCTCTCTCTCTCTCTCTCTCTCTCTCTCTCTCTCTCTCTCTCTCTCTCTCATATATATATATGTATTTCTCTCTCTCTGTCTCTCTCTCCTTCCATCCTTCCTTCCTTTCTTCCTCCCTCCCTCCCAACTTCCAATGATTTCATTATATCTCTGTGCCCAGTCCAGGACCAAACTGAATTTAGGATGACATCTTGAGCTTGCTTTTAATCTCATCTCCCCCCCCTCAAAATTACCCAAAGGGGTCCTGAAAGCAGCCTGTGGTTCTATGGCAACCAGCCAGCCCATGACTATGTGGTGTGACATTGATGTACTCTCTGCCAAGAGGTTGTGGCATCCCCAGGATAATGCCCAAACTGACATGGCCCCGGTGTTTGTTGGGACAGTCTAATTATGCCTGGGGCTTTTTCTGCGGATGCTGGTCCTTGTCAGTTTCCCTGTGGGGAAAGTCAGCTGTCTAGAGTCTTTCAAACTCACTCTGCATGTGGCTTTGTAACACATGAAGAAGCTCCTGAAATGTCAATCCTAAGGGACGAGGCTCGTGTCACTGAAGCATACATCATAACCTGTGCACTTTTTGGCTCTCTCAGAGAAAAAGCCAAAGGCTAAGGAGGCCAGAATTAAATTATGCTTGCTCCGTGAGAGGTGAGCCTTCCAAAGTGAAGCTGATACATGTAGCGGAGTTCAGGGGGGATGGATTTGCACTATAGTCACCCCCTGAAAAGCCTGTTTTATGGATAAAAGCCTTCATTTCTAAGGGCTGGAAATCTGGTACCTTTCATAGCATCAGGAAATTCATTTACATGGGGGAGAGGGAGGCAGAATGCAATGTTGCTTTTAACCCCCCATTTTACAGCTGGAAGATCTCTCTTCCACTCTGAGATGACATAGTGAGGCAATCCCAGGAACCAAACTTATGGTCTGTAAATTCACCACTTACTCTTCTGCTACCAAATTCCAAGATTTATTAAACATTTCCTCTCGCACAGCTCTGGGTTTTATGAGCAAGTCAAACTTGACCTCTGAATGGCTAGAAGCATCTGGGTTATTTCAACCCTGCTTTCTCATTGGCAATTTCTTCCTTTCCCTGTCATTCTTTTAGGAGCTATCAGACAACTCCACACACAATTAATTCCTGCATGTTTCTTTTGTTCAAACAAGCACTGGCAAACAGAGTTCTCTTTTGGAGGGACACGTCTAAAATGCACATGCCATTCTGATCAGGATGCTTAAAATGTACTTCATTAAAAAACATCTGATTAAAAAAAAATCCTGGGCCATGCAACAGAGCCGAACTCAATGACGAGTGATTTTAATTCACATCTCTCTACCTCGACCCCTTTCTAAAATTCTCTTTCATTGCCCACTGCAGCTCCTCTAAGTGCACAATTCCATTCTGGTTCACATTCAGATCAAAGAGGCAAGGAGGAAAACATGAATTTGGCCTCCTGTCATTAGCATGTAATGATGTGCCCGTAGAGCCTTTCATCTTGAGATCTCAAAGTAGAACTTCTTAATGGAGTTTCAACATTCACATTTGATCTACTGGTATGCAGACAAGCTACAAGGAAGCCTGTTGGAAGATGCTACACAAAAGAGAATTGAGAGTTGTAGGCTCTGGCCACTGAGGGGACATGAGGGACGAGGCAGGGGAAGGAGGAGACCAAAGAGAATCTCCGGATCTGGGTTCTGGACAATTGAGAAAATGGTTGTAATGTAGTGAGGAGGAATGGTTTTCTCATGGGACGAAGTTCTGGGGGACTTAGATTTGGGACACATAAAGTTAGAGGTGCTCATAGTACAGCAGTGGGAAACCAAGACTTGGAATTTGGGAGAGATGTCAAGGTTGGCAGTTCTTCCTGAAGGGAAAATGCTTGATATCTTTGATGAAGAGAGAATGTAAATAAGGGAAGTTGTTGAAGAGAGAAGCCATGGATAGAGCTGGTAGTGAGAAGTTTGAAGGATCCAGGGAAATAACTAATAAAGAACAATTTCTAATAAAATTTGGAGGTATCATAGAAGCTAGGCTAATCCTTTTCCCCCCCCTTAGTCCTAACTTGATTTAGCATATTTTAAATTAGTAAAATGAAAGACAGTGTGGTACAGTGGAAATACCAATAGGGGGAAACTACGTGGCTCATGGATTAAGAGCCAGGCCTAAAGATGGGAAGTCCTGGGTTCAAATCTGGCCTCAGACACTTCCTAACTGTGTGATCCTAGGGTAGTCGCTTAACCTCCATTGCCTGGCCCTTTCCATTCTTCCACCTTAGAACCAATACACAATATTGTTTCTAAGACGGAAGGGTTTAAAAAAGAAAAGCAAGGAAGAAAGAGTACTAGTTCTAGAATCAGAGGGCCCAATTTCAAATCACTACCTATGTCATATTAGACAAGTCATGGTGACTCGATTTCCACATCTGTAAAATGAGGGGTTTAGATGAGGTGACATGGTAGCCTCCGACCTCTAGTTTTATGAGTCTCATATACTTTAAAGGATGCATTTTTAATCTGTTTTGTATTTCATAGATCCTTTTCAGTCTTACAAAGCCTAGAGAACCCTACTAAGAATTTTTGAGATTTTTGAATGTATAAAATAAAATACATATGATTACAAAGGAAACCAATTATATCAAAATGCAGTCACTGAAATGTTTTATTTAAAAAATAAGCCAAAAGATCCCTTAGGTTAAGGACTCTGGATTTAAAATTACAAAAAAATGTATTAGAATAAAAAAATTAAGACTACATCAATCTCTATGTCCAAGCAGCAGCTGAATGAACATTTGTTGGAGAGATTTTAGAGGCAATCTGTGTGAGACAGAGGTCTATTTCCAAGGTTCCTTCCAAATCTTTACGCAATCCTATGCTAAATCTCCTCCCAGGATCTCTGAATATCAGGATGTTGTGAATTCTCAGCCGGTCAGATAATCATTAATTTGTAGAAAAGAAAATTTTACTCAGGATTGATTGAGTAAATGTAGATATCAGATAAATCTGTTCTGATCTGTCCAGAGGACCAGACCCAATGATCTGTAAAAGCCTGGATTGGGAGTCAGGTTCCACATTCAAATCTAAACTTGGCCACTTACCATTGGATCCACAGGTGAGTCTTTGTCTCTGTCCCAAATTCTGCATCTTTAAAATTTGGAGGTTGGACAAATGGCCCCTAAGATATGTTTCAGCTCAAAAGCCATGATGCTCTGATCCTTTCATCTGGCAGCACTCTCTGATCTTGAGTTTGCCATTTGACTTTTTCCTGATGCATCACTGTGGACAAGTCAAACTACTTTCCTTTTCTGAGCCTTAGTTTCCTCAGCTATAAAATGAAAATGATAATCATACACTACCTACTTCATGGAGTTTCTTTGAGAAGATAGATTTTGTAAAGCTCCAAGTGCTGGATTCCAGAAATTTAAGGTAATATTCATTGATAAGGTCTTTTCCAGACTGAAGATCTAGATTATTCTATACCCTAAAAGAAGGATTATTAACCTGGGGACTGTGTTTTATATATATACACATACATACATGTATGTACAGTGTATATATGTATGTGCAAGGGCACTTCAGTGGCACAGTGGTTAGAGTATTAAGTATGGAGTCTGCAAGTTCTGAGTTCCAATCTGACATCAGACACTAGCTGGACCCTGGGCACATCACTTAAACATTTTTGCCTTCGTTCTTCATCTGTAAAAAATGACCCAGAGAAGTAAACAGCAAACTCTTTCAGTATCATTCCCAAGAAAGCTGCAAAAGGGGTCACAAAGCATTGGACAAGACTGAAAAACAACTGAACCACAAAATACATGTGCATGTAAAATGGGCATGTATGTATATGAGATACATACATATTTAAGTATTTATGCATGCATGGCTCTCTATACACATACAGATGGATAGCTTCATTCTATGTAATATGTGATTAATGCATTTCCTTTTCAATTTGGTGCATTTTCTGTTCTGACTTTGAAATGCCACCTATACAAGTACATGTATGTGGGTCTACATGTGAAATGAAGAGGATTAAGAACCTCTGTCCTGGATGCAGATTGCAACAAACCATAACATCCCTGGCCCCTTTTTTCTTGAGAATCTCACAACATTTTATAATAAATAGTATTGGGAAATGGCATACATCGATACAGATGCAGATATACAGATGACATGAAAGAAACACTTTGTGATCAGCATTTCAGTCTGTTCATCCACCTGTGCCTCAGCTTCCCAGTCTGTAAAGTGAAGATTCTACTTTCTTTTGTCCATTTTCAGGGGTTTCTGTAGGACCTGGAGCCACTCATAGAATGGCTTTGATGCCTCACTTCAAGGTGCTCTAGGGTTCACCCAGACGGGGAAAGTAATTGCAACAGAGAAGAAAGAAAATCCACACCTTGCCAGGTCTTACTCTCAAGTGTTTCAGCTTTAAAAATCTTCTTTTATTCCTACCAGTAGTGGATATCAGTGGTTGGTCATCTATGTGGTTTGCACAGCTAGTTTTCAATGATAACTTTCTCAATAATAGTAATAATAATTGACATTCAGATGGCTCCTTTAAAGCCTGCAAAGTGCTTCCCATACATCACTCCCTTGAGTTTTTCAGGCATGCTACAAACTTGGAGACTCCAGGAATCAAAGAGGAGGTTTGGCAAGACAAGTGATGTCAACATCCTAGACCTAGCACTGGAAGGGAGCTCAGATGCCATTGAGTCTAGCTCCCTATTTGGTATATGAGAAGAGTGAATCCCAGAGGTGTTAGGAGACTTGCCAAAAGTCTCCTAGGTGGCAGTTGTCAGAAGTGGGACCTGAACTCAGTTCTTCCTAGCCCCGAGTCTAATACTCAATTGGCTGTACCATGCTTTTGTTGTTATTTTTCAGGCATTTTAGCCATGCCTTCATTTGGAGTTTTCTTGGCAAAAATACTGACTGGAGTGGTTTGCTTTCTCGAGCTCATTATGTAGATGGGGAAACTGAGGCAAACAGAGTTATGTGACTTTTGCAGGGGCACACAGCTAGTGTTTGAAACCAGATTTGAACTTGTGAAGAGGAGTCTTTCTGACTTCAGATCTAGCCCTCTCTCTACTGCTCTACCTAGCTGTTCCCATGTACCATGTTGCCTCCATACAATTCCTCATACGGATAGACCAATCCTATAATTGGAACAAATGATGGTCCAAAATAGAGAAGAAAACTTTCAGGGCACAAAGTGAATTTATAGATTATCTAGATCAGATAGAAAATTCCCTTCTTTTTTTCCAGTTAATGAAACAGAGACCAAGAAAGAAGGAATGTTTTTCCTAGGAGCACACAACTATAGTTCCATTTATTTAAGAAACGATTATGTTTCCTAATGAATCTATAAACTAAAAAAAAAAAAACAAAACAATTCATGAAGGAGTTAAGCATTTCCCCTGCCAGAATTGGCATAACCTATGACAAAAGGTTTTAATGGAGGGAGTAGTGAGGTGTTGGGCATTTTTACAGGTGATAAACTATAGTACCAGTACAAGTACAACTCGGGATAGGAACAGGGACTACAAGATTTTGGTAAAGAAAGACAATAAATTCTCTTCGTCACTCCTGGTTTTAAGATATTTTCAACTGCTGGATAATTTATGATTCCCTTTTCCCCCACTATACTCATGAGATGTCAGTCCTTTTAAAAAATTCTTTTACTTGAAATGCTGAAATCTGAAAATAGATCAGATTGTGAAAGGGTGCCTGGTGCGTGTTTACCAAAGCTTCTGTGATAAAAAAAAAAAAAAGAAAAGCTATAGTTTCCTCTCTCGATGCTAACTGTAGAAACATAAAGTCAGGGTTCCTTTCCCTCGGAGCCCATCAAAACAGGTATCCAATTCGCGACTGGGGAGAATCTATAAGATCTCTGGTACATGCTGAACGTGAGGAGGTTAATGGAAAAGCTGGATGGAATAAGGAAATCGGCTCTATGAGGCAAGGAAAATGAATTGCTGGTTCTAATCTTTGAAAACAATATTTTGAAAAACTCATCATGACGATGAGCGCTAGACTGTGTCCATCATTATGGGAGAGGGAGGGGTGTAAAAAATACGTGAGGACAAAGATCAGAGACATAATCGCAAATCTAAGGATTGTGTGTGTGTGCGAGAGAGAGAGAGAGACCTAAGATCTGTAGTTCTAGACAAAATGGAAAGAAGGCAGGGAGTGTTCACTCTGGATCCAGTTTCTTATTGGCTTTTTATAGATTATAGATTGAAAAAAGCAAAAATCGTGAGAGGCATTGAGAAACACCTTAAATGTTACAGATAAAAAAACTATGGTTCCAATCATTTAAATCATTTGCCCAGGTTCATGCAGCTAAGAAATATATAAAGAAAGCAGGATTTGAACCCAGTCCTTCCCAACTCCAATTACCATTCTGTAGCCACTATGCCATGCAACAGCAATATGAGATATAGAGAGAGGATTTCTATCAAATCATCACGTGTTAGGCATACAGCCGCCAAACTGTGGTTAAGCAAATTATTTATATCCTGGACACCTGGAGGCTTATAAACCCCAAAGAATATTTGTGAAAGGGAAAAAAAGAAAAACAAATAGCAGAACATACTTATTCCAAATGGAATTAAATTGTGAATTTTCTTTTGCCAGTCTAGTCAAGCAGAGGAATTTAAAAATAAAATTAAAAAAAGAAAAGTTTTTTTTTCCCCCCCAGGAGAGCACTCCTGAGTTCCCCAGCTCCCAAAAACATGGTTAGAGACACCACAAGAGGCAGTACATTTCAATATACATTTAGACACAGCACCAAACAATCCACGTGGAAGCTTATGGATTCCTCAAGTGCCCCTAGATTACCCAGATGCATGTTAGATTTGGCAGGAATTAGATTTGATATTATCTTCTTATTATGCAAAACCACAGAAAACATTTAATTAAAACTTAATTAAAAACTCCATGAAGCTTCAACCCCATGGAGTCCATTTTTCAACAACAACCAGCACTGAAAGCCTCCAGGACAGACTAGTTGGAAGAATGGTGAGGAGCTCACTCTTCTGTCTACTGCAGAGCCCCACTCTGTACATCCAACAGCAGCAAAACCATTTGGGGCTCTGGCAATAGTCGCATCCATTCCCCAATCAGCACCCAGACAAGTGATCTTTGGTGGTAAAGACTTTCATAAGCAAAAATCACCAATGATCCCTGCCTGCAATGTAAGCAATAACCATCAAGTGCAAATACAAGGTAAATAACATCCATTGCAATTCTCTCTTTTACTGGAATTTTGCTAGCTGAATATTGTGGCAAAGGAAGTGATTCCTTTCTGGGGTTTGGAATTTGATGAAATGGCTAGCTCATGGCTCAGAGATCTAAACATGGAAAAGACTTCAGAGGCGTTCTAATCCATCTCTCTGATTTTACGTGTGAGGCAACTGAGGTCCAGAGAGGTTACGAGAATTTCCTAAACTCAAATAGGTAGTAAGCCTTAGCTATGGGATTCTCTGCCTCTCAATGTCTTTTCCTAAAAAAAATGGGATCTGAGTCATATGTAGGAGAATAACAATGATCTTAACAGCTTATATTTACATGGTCATTTTTGGTTTGCAAAGCACTTTGCATGCATTATCTTATTTGTTCCTTAAAACAACCCTATGAGTTACTCAGTATTATCTACAATTGGGAATCGAGAATCAGAGAGTTGATTAATGAGATGTGCCCAGGGTCAGACAATAAGTATGCAGCTGAGGCAAGATTTAAGCCTATAGTGAGTCCTCTAATCTATCCATTAAGCCATACAGCCTTCATGAGGATGTCCTAAGATGCTATTTTGCTTATTAGATCAGCCTCATGTTCTCTTCATAGATTTACCTTCTAGACCCATGAGCTCACACAAGAAAGATGAATAAAACATCAGCGAAGTGTGAGGAGAACAGTAATCAAGAATTTTGATCACTTCCAAAACAATAAAAAAAAAATAACTTCAGGATCAAATGTCATTCCTAGATAAGCATGAACGATCACTTGAATTCAATCTAATTAAAGTAAAAAATGACCAATAAGTCAATGGGCAAAAGATGATTTTTAATGTAATTTGACTGCATTTTTCAAAGGTCAAACATCTCAAGAGTCAGTAACAAGATGATTTTTTTTTAATACGTAGAGTGTCTCCAAAATGAGAGAGGACTCCTGAGGTCATCTAGTCTAAGCCATACTTTAATGGAGCCTCCTCTATAATTTTCAGATGTGTAGATATCCAGTGTGTGATTGAAGTCCTCCCATTACTGAGATCTTGACTGTCACTGAGGAATTCTAAGCCACTAGTAGACAGCTCAATCTGTTATGAAGTTTTATTTTGTGTTTTTCTTTCTTAAGTGAACTGACCTCTGCCTCCTTGCAGTTTCTACATGCCCCTAATGTCATGCTCTGATGATTTAAGAGAATAATTGAACTTCACTTCCATAGGTCCGCATCCAGTTACCTCAAGACAAGTTTTCATGCCCGTATTTTCTTCTGACTACCTCGGTTACAGTCCAGTTCGTCTATGTCATTCTTAAAACATGGTACCCAGAAGTGAAAAACAACCCCCTAGAGATAGTCTACATAGGGTGGTATAATATTGTCAGCTCCCTCACCCAAACCCTCATGCTTTTAGTAATTCTAATAATGCATACAATTAAGAAAAATAAGGTTTCTAAGATGCATTGATGAAATATTGGTTTGAACTGAGTTCCTGGAATATATACATTCATCTCAATACTTATCCCCCTCATACTGTCATTCACCAAAATTAGGAACCACTCCCCTCTACCACTTGGAAACACCATCAGGACAGATAACACATTCATTAGAAGATCTTTATTCAGCAGTTCATCAGCCTTCAAAACATGGATCTGATTTTTACAAAAACATTCAGAACCAATATGGCGGCTGATGAAGCTGGATAACTCAGTTTTGATGTTTAAAAAATAAAAAAGACACAGCAATCAATCAGACCATTGGTCTTGTGAAGATTCCTTAGGAGAATTTAGGAACTGAAAGAAAATATAGAACTCCTGAAAATATTTCGAGCTAAGGCACCAGCACTGGGATGAGCTTACTATCTCCTTAGGCAAATATTTTAAGATTAACAACACTCTTTTATAGGTTTATCAATATGCATTATTTATGATTATTTTTATTTATTTATATATTATATATATATTTATATATTTATGAATATTATTATTATGAGAAGTAAGGATAAAAGGCAGCTGACTGGTCATTGAGCCCCCCACCATGAGGAAACTAAGGTTCAAAGAGGAGAGATGACTTTTCCTAGTCTGCCCATAATGGGAGTAAGATTCTAAGTCCAGATGGTTGGATACCAATGCCAGTGTTCTTTGCTTTCCACCCCCTTTCTATGTAGCTACAAACATATATCTAGAAATTGTTTGTTTAAGGGGGGAAAAGTCTCCTTACTCTTTCCTGATGTATTTTATGTGGCATAAACCTAATACACACACCCACACATATATAATACCAAAGCACTTGATTTTTGTTTCTATTTTCTTATTTCTGTTAAATCAGTTTTCATTATAATTTGAAATAAAAGCCTTCCCAGAAAAGAAATGCTTCCTATTCATTTACCATTATGTTGAAGCTTGAGCACACAGACAATTTTGTGATCTAGTTTAGATTTGCAATTATATTTAGGTTTAATCCCCACAGACAGGCAGGCAACAGGGAACTCTGGTCTTTACTACTTTTCAGCCATAATTTCTGATCTGATAGGTACACCTCTGTGCTTGCAGTTGCCCCTGATGAGAAACAGAGTGACAGGACCAGAACAAAGCATATCCTCAGCTCGTGGGGTGGGAAGTGTCCGCAACACTCACTTACATTAGCATTTTATCCTTTGGGGGGATGCAAAATACATAGTCTCCTAATGTGCAATATATGTTTCAGAAAGAAGAAAGAGACAAACTACCAAGTTACAGAGTGACTCTATCCTAGCACCAGGAAAGCATCAGAAGCTTTCATTTAATCAGATCAAACACAATGACAGAATTCACCGCTAAAGGTGCTTTTCAAATGAATACCGATTTTATTAACACTAAAAAAAGTCAAGGTTTATTATGTAATGCAAAATGAGGCTTTGCCCCATACCCAAAATACAGTCCTAAGCTCTACCTAGCAGAAGCCTAACTGCCCTTAAGCCTGAACTCACAAGCCATCTTCTAAAGCTATGGATGGACCAATGGCATCCCTGAAAGAAAGCAAACTCTTCAAGGACAGGGACTGCTTCAATTTCATGCTTGTATCACCAATGCCCAGCAAAAGCACTTGAGATAGAGTAGATGCTAATAAATGCTTCTTGGAGCATCTAGGTTTCTCAGTGGATAGAGCACCATGCTTGGTTCAAATCTGGCCTCAAATATTCCCTAGCTGTATGACCCTAGGCAAGTCATTTAAGCTCCAATGTCTAGCCTTTACTCTTCTTATATCATAAAACCAACATACAGTATTGATTCTGAGATGGAGGATAAGGGTTTAAAAATAAAATAGGAAAAATGATTCTTATTTTTGAATATATAAACCCTGACCTTCCATCTTGGTAGCAATACTGTGTATTGGTTCCAAAGCAGAAGAGTTGTAAGGGCTAGGCAATGGGGGTTAAGTGACTTGTCCAGGGTCACACAGCTGGGAAGAGTCTGAGGACAAATTTGAACTCAGGACCTCTCATCTCTAGACTTGGCTCTTAATCCACTGAGCTACTCAGCTGTCCCCAGGATAAATTATTCTTGATTGGTTCACTGATAAAGAATGTAAGCTCCTTGAGCATAGAGACTATTTAATTTTTCTCTTTGTTTTCAGAGTCTGGTACATAGTAGGTGCTGAATAAATGCTTGTTGTTATAAGAAGCAAGGCAGAATGAACTGCTTTAAAGAGATGAATGCCTTTTGGTCTTTCTTTGCAACCTCATTACTCAGCATAGGACCTGGCACATAGCAGGCATATAATAAATGTGTCTTGATGAACTAACAGAGAAGATGAGTGTTATTGGGAATATATGAGCCATTTGAGAATTATCAGGTACTCTGCTGACATTTCATTAGATTATACACAAAACTAACTGTTCTTTCATCTAAGTCTGCAGGCAACAGACTGGCTATGTGGGTTGGGATTAGGGGTAGGAATGATCTGACTTGTTCCAGTTTACATATCAAATGAATTACTCACAAGGTCTGTAATCTGAATTCTTAGCTTCCTCCTTTCTCTGCCAAAGTTTATTCCATAATGACTTACCCTGAGGTGGAGGTGATCAGAGGGTCTTTCAAGGAGGCTCAGTGCCAACTGAACTCCAGCACTGAAAGTGCCCTTCCAAGTTGGAAAGGCTTTAGGCATGGATCAATCCAGGAGGCATCTGTCTGTCATTTAGGAACCAACTGAAAATTGGAAAGGACATGAGCAGAAGGGTTGGGGGGGTGGTTGTTCCTTCTCCTACATCATCTCAGAAAGACTCATTACAGTCTGAAAGATGAGACCCCTACATCAATGGGGGCCAGACTTTGTTCCAAAGAAATCAGAGACTCTTAAAGAGATCAGTTCTCCAGTCAATGCATGGCTCACTCTTTTGACATGTTGATTTCCTTGGTCAGGTAGTACACTGCAGCTAGAGGGGCTCAACTTCTATTATCTGAAGAGTGTCTGGTTCCTGGACCAATGTAAAGCAACCTCATCCAGATGGCTGGCCATTTACACATGGGAATGCTGTATAAGTCAACTCCAGCTGAAGTCAGTAGACTAAGAAATCTGAGTAGAAAAGAAAATAGAGCTTGTAATCAGGAAGCAGATGAGTACCCTTCATGTATCCCCACCAAAATGCAGCTGTTTCATCTGTAAAATGGGGATAATAACCCTTACACTACCATCCTATAGGATTGTAAAATGCAAAGTATTTTTGCAAAAATGAAGTGATCATCATGACTTGTGATGATTGTTGTTACCATTATTTCATTAAAAAGGGCAAAATTATATGCATCCACTACGTCTATAAAATGGGAACACTAATGGCACTGACCTCCCAGAATTACTGTAAGGATAAGATGATATAAATACCGTCAAGGGCTACATAATTTATAGTTAATATTATTATTGTTACTCTTGATACTCATATGTGGAATCATCTAAATAAAAATAATGTTAATTTAGAGCTGGAAGAAACCTTAGAGATGGACCAGAAATCTTTAAATTTTTCCCTCAAAGGAAGTGGAGGTCACAAAACACAGTAGGGGAGGGACTGGACTCAAGTTAAGTGCATTTACAAATGATGATCACCATTTTCTAGTCATCTCTGTGGCCTTAAGATCACAGGTTTTGTTCTTTTCTGAGGTCCCTCTTCACTTTTTTCTAGTCTGGGCTATTTTAAAATCAAGCATTTATAGTCCTGTCAAAAGGGCAGGGGGATAGACTAAATGACTTCTGAAAACTCCTTAATTCCAACCAAGAATTACTGTCCTAAGAGGTTAGTAAAATTTAGGGGATCTAGAGAAGGAGCAAAGGGATGAAGAAGGAAAACACTGCTTCTAGTGCCTAGCAGTGGGGAAGTCCTTTGCTCCCCTTAATACAGTAGAGAGTGCTTTTATTATTATTGCTGTTGTTGTTGCTAATAATATAGAGCCAAACCCTCTGTTCACAAATGACAATAGCTTAAGGAGATCAATAATAGTAAATGTCATTATTGTTGTTATTAATATCAACATATGGCCCAGGCTCTATTGTCATTAATATAATGGAAATAATAAAAATTTAAGTTGTTATTTTGTTGCTGATAATTGTTATAATTACATAAATTATAATTATACCTAACTATAATATCTATAAATTACAAATATAATTATATATGCTTGTATGTCATTTTTCCCTTCATCAATAAAAACAGCTATTTATGTAATGCTTTAAAGTTAGCAAAACACTTTATATTTAGTGTCATATTTGAGCTTCCTGAGAGTCTGATGAGTGTGAGTTGGAAAGAAAAGTATCATTTTACCTATTATTCAGAGAAAGAAACTGAGCACCAGAAAAACTAAATGGCTTAGTCCATATCAGGATGTGGATGTTGGAGATGGGGAAATGATCAGATTTGTGCCTAAAATGAGAGGATTAAGAATTAAAGAATAATATAAAAACAAGGAATCACAAGTTTATTTTTTTTTAAATTCTAGATATATGTATAACCTAGTGGAATTGCTTGTCAGCTCCAGAAGGGCAGAGGGAAGAGATGGGGAGAATCATGAATCATAGAACCATGGAAAAATATTCTAAATTTTTAAAAAGTCTAGAAATCATCCAGGAGGCAGCATTATATGGAGTTCTAAGCTTAGAGTCAAAAGACAAGACTTCCAATTCTGGATCTGCTACTTCCCTTCCAGACGACCTTGGACAAGTCACAGAATTTCAAGCCAGTTCCCCTCACTCTAAAACCATCCTTCCCATCTGTTGTTGTTATTGTTCAGTCATTTCTGTTCTGTTCTACTCTTTGGGACCCCCTTTGGGATTTTCTTAGCAAAGGTTCTAGAATGGTTTGTCATTTCCTTTTCCAGCTCATTTTATTGATTAGGAAACTGAGGCAAGGGTTGTAAGTGACTTGCCTAGGGTCCCACAGCTAGGAAGTATCTGAAGCTAGATTTGAACTCTCAAAGAAGAGTCTTCTTGACGCCAAGCCTGGAGCTCTATCCACTGCAGCATGTAGTTGCATTCTCATTTACCCTATTCTTTAATGCAAAGGGATCCTCCATATACAGCAAATCCTACTTACTTCCAGGGAGTCATAAAAACAGCCCCAAAATGCAGATTCCCCCCAGGATGGGAGCTCCACAAAGATGATATAGTTAATGCAAGAAGCGGAGAACAAAGCTGGGATGGAGGCAGATTCTCTTTTAATATAAACTGACATTTCCTATAACCTCTGGTTGCATTTACTTGCATTTGTGATATAGATAATTTCTCCAGAAATGGAGAGCACCAAATTTGGGTGGGATGTCTGTAAATTGGGGTCGGAAATGAGGGACAGTTCGGAGCTCCTGTGGGCCTTCAAATCAGCACTGCAGTGGGCTGATTATATTTTCCTGTCGGTACCAGGTCCCTAAGTTGGGTATTAATAGGATTCCTGGCAATTATGTGCAGAGGCTGCAAGCCCGGGACCCGCCGCCTAACTGATGAATATTGTCTTTTCAAACTCTGTCAGCTTTCCTAAGCTCTGAAACAGTACAAGATTACTGTGAAGGAAAAACAGATTCAGGTCAGCAACCCCGAATATAAAAGCCCCACTTGCAATATATTTGTAATAGTGAGAAAAGCAATCGCCCATGAATTCTTGGTGAACCAAAAGCAATTAGATTTACAGAAAAAGGAAACTGTTAGAAATAAGTCCTCCATAAAAAAAAAAAAAATTGCACAGACACCATCCCCATTACCGAGACACATCAGAACCGATAGTGTTTGCATCGGAACATTTCCAACTTGTTAAAAATCAAAGGAGTCGTTTTTATTCAAGGTGACTATGAAATAAAGTTGGTAGTTTCAACGTGGCGGATGCTGGAAGCTTGGGCCTGGAGGAACACATTTAAGAGGTGAATTCCAAGTTGGCCTGACATGGGAGGGTTTAAATCTTTCCACAGAATGAAATGTAATACTGCGCCTTTAATGCAAGCTGGGAAAGAGAGTGTGAGTAACAGTTTAATCAGCCCCCAACAGCTAAATGGACAGATTCAAGTAGACAAGCCAAGTAGGGTTGGCTGGCACAGGAGAGGCAAGAAGAAGGAAAAAAGGATGGAGGGGGAACAAGTACAATACCAAGTGTTAGAGAGAAGCAACCTTCCCCTCCCTCTTTTCTTTAAGGAGTTCCTGGTCCTTCGGGTGACTTCTCTAATGAATCTGTGAGAGAGTGGGGGGGGGGGAGATCCAGGACATTATTCCCAGATTATTCATGAGAATATGGAGTGCTGTGATGCTGGCTGGCTCAAGGTCACCCGAGCTGCTGTCAGAGCCAAGAACAGGGCTGCGAAGTCCTGATGTCTATTTTAATGGTCTTTCTCCAAATATCAGGTGGAGAGAGAAACGTCTGGCAGATCCCCCAGCCTTCTGCCTTTGGGTTTGGAGAGGAAGAGGACATAACTATGTCTGGAAACAGATGTATCAGAAATCAATGAAGTACTTCTCCAGACTTGTACTTTTTGTTAAAGAACATGTAAGATGGCAGCCAACCTCCCCTCCTCCCATCAATGATTATTGATTTCTGGTTAGTTTGACATAATGCAGAACAAGCTCTATCATCATTTCATAGCTGCCTCACCCTAATAAAGCAAGAGTCATCAGCAACATGGAATTAGAAGGGTGGTTCTGTTTGGCTAATGACATACGCTTCCTTTCCTTTCCTTTCCTCCTTTCTTCTTCTTCTTTTATTTTAAGGAAACACTTATTCCCTGAACCATACACAGAAATTAAGAAAATGTCTACCAATTACCTGTGAAACGATCCCTTGATGAATGACCCCCCACTGACGGCCATGCCATCTACCCCATTATAAAACAACACTAGGGCCATTAAAAACTATTCATTAAACATTCATTTGTTCCTTACTGTATCCTGCTGTTTCATTTCTTATGTGGCTAAAAGGGCTGCATTCTGGTATAAGAAAGGACTGCTGTGAAGAGAAACAGAAACGACAGAATTTAGGTGTAGAGACTTTATCTCATTTGGTTTTTTGGATAGACCATTAATGGGACATCATAGACACTACAGGAGAGGGAGTGGCTAGAGTTATTACACTGCCAACAATAGAAATCCAATAACTACTTGGGACCCATTGGTTTGGCATATGTATGGATTTCTGATTCATTCATGCCAAAATTCCATTAACCCAATAGAAACTAAGCTGATATTGGGCAATGTCTGGGAGAAAGCAAAACCAAAAACTATATTATATTAACGTGCTGGCATTATTGTTCAGTAAGAAAGATTAATATGAGGAGAGAGAGTCATCATGATTTAGTGGACAGAAAGTCAGACTTGAGTTTGTGCGTGCTCTCTCTCTCTCTCTCTCTCTCTCTCTCTCTCTCTCTCTCTCTCTCTCTCTCTCTCTCTCTCTCTCTCTCGATCCTTCCCTCCCTCCCTCCCTCTTCTCTTTCTCTTTCTCTCCTCTCTCTTCCTGTCTCAGATCTTTCTATCTCCTTCTCCCCTCTTTCTTCCTCTCACTCTTCTCTTCCTTTTTCTCTCTTTTCCTCTTCCCCTCTCTCTCCCTATTTCTGTCTCTCCTTCCCTCCCCATCTTCCTCTCACTCTATCTTCTCTTCCTTTTTTACCTTTCTCCTTCTCTCTCTATCTTTTTGTCTCTCTCTGTGTCAATCTCTCCCCTCCTTCTTTCTGTCTCTCTCTTTTTCTCTTCCTTTCTCTCTTCTTCTGTCTCTCTGTCTCGGACTGTGTCTTTCTCCCTCTCTCTCCCACCTCCCTTCTTTCCCTACACAAGACTTAAGGTGAAGAAGACCTGGGTTCAGATTCTACCTCTTATGTTTACTAGCTATGTACCCCTTGAACAATTAACTTAACTGCCCTGAATCTAAATATCCTCAAGTGTAAAGTAAAGGAATTGTGCTCAAATTCCTCTAGGGTTGATTCTTCCTCCAAATCTCTGATTCTATATGTTCAGAGGGACATGGGAAAATGTAATTGAACTGTGATAGGATGCAATCAGTAAGACCACAAAAAAGTATTTGCATTGACTTCAGTATAAGTAAAAGAATCAACACATGGAAAATAAACAATAAGTATATGAAAAACCAAAAATGCAGGAAGAAGGATGAGATATTTGTCCCTTCTCATGGAAGAGAGATAGAGGACTGCTAGGGCAGAATATTGCCTAGAATATCAGACTAGGTTTCTCCAGTCTTTTTGCTTTAATAGTTTTCTTTTTTCTTTCTAAACCCTTACCTTCCATCTTAGAATCAATACTGTGTATTGGTTCTAAGGCAGAAGAGTGGTAAGGGCTAGGCAATGGGGGTTAAGTGACTTATCCAGAGTCACACAGCTGGAAAGTGTCTGAGGTCATATTTGAACCCAGGACCTCCTATTTTTGGACCAGCTGTCCCCTTAATATTTTTTTTTATGGATGAGGAAAAGTTCACTCTAGAGAGGAAGAAGGAATTTTTTTAAAGAAATGATTGATATAAAGACAAAAACTTTGCTAAAATGTACATTTAAAAACTTTGCTGGAAACCAATATTTTAAGATGTTCATTTTGGTTAGGAGCAGGTGATCACAGCCATAAAAATGGCCTTTATATACCTCTCTCTCTCTCTCTCTCTCTCTCTCTCTCTCTCTCTCTCTCTCTCTCTCTCTCTCTCTCTCTATATATATATATATATATATATATATATATATATATATATATATATATATATATATATATATATATAAGGTTGGCTAAGTACTTCATGGAACATCTCGGTTGAGTTTCACAAAACACCATCATTTGGGGGACAGTGCTATGATTGCATTTTACCTTTGAGGAAACTGAGGCTGAGAGGCTGAATGTCTTGTCTAGGGAGCACCATAGCTAGTGAACAACAAAGACAAGGTGAGAACCCTGGCCCTCCTTCCCTAACGACCAGCAGTATCTCCATCTCTCTCTCTATCCAGCTCATCATCAAGATGCAAAATGATTGCTCCTACATCCTTTTTTCTCCCTCTTAAGCCACCATTCAGCTACTTAGCTCTGTCAACCTCCACGCTCCCAGAATTTAACTCAGTATTTGGTTAATGCTATTGAGTTCCTTGGAACAAACAAGATTCTTTTCCATCCCGCTCCCCCTCCAGCCACCCCCCAGCTCCCAATTGAGCTGAATAAGGATGCGGGTAATTAGCTAAATCAGAAGGATGATAATTGCCACTCCCTCCTCCCACCAAGAGAAACTAACGTTTTATTAAGTTAGAATAAAGAACGAGATCCCATGTGTCCGACATATTTGAATGGAAGCCAAGGAGACAAAACTAAGTCTCTGTCTGCAACCTCCCTTGGGAAATCTTTGTTCCTTTTAATACCTGTTCAGTCAGCTGTCTGACTGAATGACAAGGTTTTTATCTCTCGTGTGAGTGGCTTTGAAGGCTACTTGCATTATCCATTCCTCAGCAACTGCTGCTGAAACCACAACGTTGCAAACTTATAATTAAATCCAGCTGCCACTACCATAGGTTCAATCATATCAAAGTGAACAGCAATGCTTAGTGGTAGTTGGTGGGTGTTTTTCCCCCCATTTCTAGACAACACAATTAACTTTCCTGGCCTTCATAGATTAAATAAAAACCCAGAGCTAAAGAATCCTGCAAATTCTACTACTGTAAATACCATTCAGGCAAAGGAATCTGGTGGCATCTTTAAGGGAATGGACCTGTTCCAGGACAATGTGGAGCTATTCCTCGCCATTCTTTCTGACTTAATTCACATTAAAAGTCATGGTGCAAACATAGGTGAGGGTGCGGATGTCATGTGGTGCATGAGCCCACGTTAACACACAATTTATTTATCTCTGATGGGAAATTAACTTGGGGATCAGGGCTGGACCTTTGGTTCCACTGAGCTCCTAGAGAAGGGAATGCTCTCTCCCAGTGAAGCCAAGGACCCTTTCCATATCTGGTGGACTTGCATGATTAGAGGACAGAGAGGGACTTGCCCAAGGCCACATAGCTAGTATGGATCAGAAGCAGGGTTTGGCCTCCTTTATTCATGGTTTTGAAGAAAGCCACTACACCATTGTGCCTCTCTGAATATCACTTAAATAAATATAAATGAAGGAAAAAATAAAGGATTAATGTTAAAATGAAAAAAATAATTTTATTATGTATTATTACATTATAATATAGTATATAATAAATAGAAATGGATAAGATGTATTTCACACTATAAGATTATAGAATTTTGACTATAAACTCCTTGAAGCAAAAAAGACTTACTTATGTTCTGTATATCCTAGAGCTATGTACACAGGAGGTGCTTGATATATGTTCTATGAGTAGGATTACAGATCTACAAGCAGAAAAGCTCATTGGTGAGTGGCATTTGTAATTTCATTGCTTTGGGGAACTCATGGGGAGGAAGTTTATTTTTTTTTCTGCCAATGTAGACTGGGACCTTATCAGAAAATTATGATCTTAGACATTATCCAGGTAAAGCAACTTATCCAGCCAGGATCACACAGGCAATGTGTGAGAATGGGGATTTGAATCCAGCTCTTCTTGACTCTGAAGCCACCTCCATATCCATTATACAACACTTCCATCCAAAAGCGAATCATAAGATCAGAACTTTGTATCTAAAATGGGCTTTGGAGGCCATTCAATTCAAGCTCCTACTTTTGTATATGGCAGCATTAAGGTTCACTTGGCCTAGGTAATACAGGTAGTAAGAGGCTAAGCAGATATCCAAACTCAGGTCTTCTGACTCCTGTTCCAATATTCTTTCTAATAATAATAATAATAATGATACACATTCATATTATGCCTCATATTTTGAAGAGTGCTTTACTTGATACCTCATTTGACCTTCACAACAATCATGTAAAGTAGGTGCTACTATTATCTCAATTTTACAAATAAGGAAACTGAGGGAAACAGAGGTTAAGTGACTTACCTAGAGTCACATAGCTAGTAAGTTGCTGAGTCTGGATTTGAATTCAGGTCTTCCTGACTCCAAAACAAGTGAACTATCCATTATCCTACACCGTGTATCCACAACAATGATAAACATCACCAAATGAGATGCTACCAAAATAGTATTATATCAAAAACTGAATGGGCTTATGGGAAAAAATGAAATTGATGCTCACAAATAAATGGGTTCAAACACCCTCCTTCATTATAGGCTGACTCTGAGTAGGTCACATAACCTTCTTCTGTCTTTTGGTTTCTGCATCTGTAAGAGGGAATACAAGAAGAGTCTGGCAGCATCAGGAGCACCTCCACCTAGTAGGTCCCCAACTTCCTCCCCCTTGGGCTCTGGTCTTTTAGTAGCTAGGTAAATCCTGGGGCACACAAGGTGCACAGGGAAAACTAGGACTTCTGGTGTGAGGACTTGCTGAGGGGCTGCTTTCCTCCTTCAGTGTCTTCCTGCCACCCATCTCTCACCTGTCGCTTGAAGAAGCTGAAGCATGCACAGCAGTCACAACCCAGGAAACTATCTCAGCAAGCAGGCTAAGCCAGGCTGAGGGTAACCAACAGACCTCAAACCCATTGGCCAGTTAAGAGGATGTGAAGACGTGTGAAGATGTCTCCTGGCAGAAGGGACAGATGAGGACAATTTGTTCCAACAGTCCACAGAAGTAAACACCGTGGAGTGCTTAAAGCTCAGTCAGACAGTGAAGAAGTCAAAGTCACCCACTGCATCCTGAGCTACCAACAGTTGTCTTGTCACTGGGCTTGGATGACTCTGGGAAGAGGGGATGAGGACAATGACTTTGAGCAATTCTGCCTTACTTCAATCCAATTTAGGCAGGAATACAAAGATATCACTCAAGATGTTATCAGTCGTTTGTGAGTATGAAGGACAACCACCATCACCACCACCATCACCATCACCATCACCACCACCATCACCACCACCAGCTAAATCCTAGTGTTTTGTTTGAAAAATCAACTTAGCCCGGAAGCTAAAATAAGTAAACGTCAAGAGGACACAATTTCAGCATCCTGTCCTTGACAACTGGCTACCTCTTTTCCCTGGTAAAATGGGGACAAAGAATGCCTTTAATACCTTCCTCACAATGTTGTGAGGAATACATGTGAAACTGTGCAGGATGTTTCCAAAATCTTAGTGTAGCTCTAAGCTTCATTATTTGGGCTATTCATAATTTAATTATCATTTACATTTAATAACTTTAACCTGCACTAAGATTTTGGAAACATCCTATATCTACAGTATTTTGAAAACCTTAAAGGGTTTTATGTATGTAAACTTTATGTCTATGTGATATATATATATATATACATATATACACATCCATGCCTATATATCTGTGTGTATATATGTGTATACATATATTATATATATATACATATATATATGTATATATATATGAGTATCAACAGTGAGCCCTATTGACTGAAGAGTCACCTTTCAAATCAGGAACATCTAGGTTGTTCCAGGTCTGCCTCTGGCACATCCCATCTAGGTTTATGGGATCCCAGGAAAATCAGCAAAGTCTCAAGGTTCTAGAAAACTCTCTAAAATGTACAAATTTAAGAAAGTTACTGATCACCATTTAGAGGGGGAATTCCTCCCCAGGAATAGGTATCATCTTGCATTTCTACTGCTATTCTCAGCTCTATTTTTTATAACCCTTACCTTCTGCCTTAGAATCAATGTTCTGTATTGATTCTAAGGCAAAGAATGGTAAAGATTAGGCAATAGGGATTCAAGTGATTTGTCCAGAGTCACACAGCTGGAAAGTGTCTGAGGTCAGATTTGAACCCAGGACCTTCCATCTCTAGGCCTGGTTCTCAATTCCCTGGACTACCCAGCTGCCCCTGTTCTCAGCTTTTAACACAATATTTGGCATCTACTTAGTGTCTGATAGATGCTTAAGATACTATGTAAGTATTAGCTATGTTATTGAGTAGGACAGTTATAGAAATAATGAAAATGTTCCCATTGCAGGTAATGGGAATAGTGCCTACCAGAATATTTCCAACCAATCTCTGTTTAATTAATTGCCAGGGGCTCCACAGACATATGTTGTGAGCCCACTGTGCCTTTTAATGTAAGGTGCTTCAATTTGTGCTGGACCATATAAGCCAAAAAAACAAAGAATGGAAAATAATTTCTTGTAAAAAAGGAATATGGTCAGTTTCACAAGAACAACAAAACTGTCTTGACTATGATAGATCCCAAGTAAAACCTCCCGAAGCCTAGATGAATATTTATCATGAACTAATTACTGTTATCTTTCATTTCACCAAAGAAATATGTACCCCCAAACTTCCCTATATTGCTGTGAATGACTCTTAAGTGAAATTTCCCACTGAAATCTATCATCAAACCCAAGATGTATCTTTTATGAATAACTCTGACCCTTGGAGACATATAATGAAATCACATTCTAGGAAGCAGCCTACCTTTCAAGTCACTTTTTCCAAATAAAAAGTCATTTTCAGATAAAACAGGAATCACGACTGGTGATTTACAGGGAGCCCTTTCTGGTTGGCAGATCCCTTTTTCAGCATGTGATCTCCCATATCCCTCCCCTTCATCTCCAGGGCTTAGTCCAGGGTGTATAGACATAGTTAGTACTGGATAAATGCCTTTTGGATATCCTTCAAAACCCAACCCTCTTCCAAATATCTCTGAGACTACCAAGAACCTCAGCATCCTTCCAGTCATCCAGGCTTGTGGGATCCCAGGAAAATCCGCCAACGTCAGTGTCATCCCAGCTCCTCGCTCATGTGCTCCAGAGAAACCATCACCAACCAGCCCTGTCTCGCTAAATCCCAATTAGCTGCAAATCTTGTCATTTACTCCTTCACAGTTTCTCCCCAATCTGTTCCCTTCTCTCAAAGCTTCAGTACTACTTCAGGAGTCCATCCCCTCCATGGTTGTTTTTCTTCAGGCATGTAGTCGTGTCCAAATCCCTGTGATCCCATGGACCATCACATGCCAGTACTATCACCGTGATTTTCTTAGCAGACATATGGGAGTCATTTGCCACTTCCTTCTCCAGTGAATTAAGTCAAGCAAAGGAGAAGTGACTTGCCTAGGATCACACATCTAGTAACTATCTGAGACTGTGTTCTAACTCAGGCCATCCTAACTCTGGACAGCTAGGTGTTATAGTAGATAAAGTGCTGAGGCTGGAGTGAGGAAGACTTGAGTTCAAATCTGGACACAGATACTACTAACTGTGTGACCCTAGGCAAGTCACCCTGCCTATTGGCATCAGTTTCCTCATCTGTTAAAATAGCTGGAGAAATAAATGGCCAACCACTCCATTATCTTTGGCAAGGAAACCTCAAATGAGGACATGACTGAAACAACTGAAGGACCTTCTAATTCCAAGCCTAATTCTATCCAGGCAAACAAGGACTTGCCTAGGGTCTCACATCTTTTAAGTATCTCAGGTCAAATTTGAACTTGAGTCTTCCTGACTCCAAATCCAGAGCTCTATTCACTGAGCCACCTAGATGCCCCCTTCTTATACTTTACTCCCCTCCATCTACTCTGATCTTGCTGCAATTGTCTGTTTTCTATTCCTTCCATGTAATTTGATCCTCTGCCTCTACATCTTTCCACTGGTTATCCTCCCTACCTGAAATTCTTTCTTTCCTCACCTGACCTGACTTCTTAGAGTCCCGGGTGTTCTTCAAGACTCAACTCAACTGAAACGTTATGGGGGAGACCTTTTCCTCCTCTTTGAGGCTCTCTTCTAGCCACTCTGTATCTTCTTTAGACATACCTTACATGATATCCCTCTCCCTAAAATTGAAGCTATTGGAGGAAAGGATCTTTGGTTTTTTTTCTTTACTTTCCTTTTTTTAATCTCCAGTTTTTAGCACAGCCAGTCACATAGTAGGTACTTAAAATGCATGTTTAATAGCTGATTGACTAAAACTTAGCAGTGTGCATTGCTTATATTATCTCTGTCTCTTGTGACAATCTTGTGAAAGGAAGACACTATGAACATTATCATTCCCATTTAAAAGGTAAGGAAATGCAGTCTTAGAGCTACTACTTGATTCTGTGCATTAATTTTTCTCACATTGTAATTATGCACATCCTCTAAGATATCTGTTACCCCCAAAGTTCAGGTTTTGCCTCCAATATTGCAACCCATCCTTGTCTGCCCATCATTTAGGACTCTTGTCTTCCTATAAATTGGCCACAAGGGTATTCCCTCAACACTGTGTTATGTCCTCACTTTCATTTGACATGGCAAATGTATCAATGAGGCATACAATTTTTATTTGCTTCTCTCCTATGGCTACCCTTTGTTTTTTGTTTGTTTGTTTCTCCATTTAGTATAACTGGTAGTACTCCAAACAAATCCCAAAATACTGTGCAAGAAGTCAACAAGGAAAAAATTATAAAAGCACTAAATGTAGGATTAGAAATTCTAGATTTTGATCCAAGCTCTTATATTTACTATCTATTAGAGCTTGGGCAAGTGATTTTAGCTCCTCTGTGCCTCAGTTTCCTTATCTGTTATAGTCATATCCTGTCCTCTGATAGTATGACTCTTTCCCTCATATACTGCTGGGATAGTAGAAGCTGTGATCCCCATTTTTTTTATTTAGAATATTTTCCCTGGTTACATGATTTATGATTTTTTCTTTTTCCTCTTCTCTCCCCCTTCCTGGAGTTGACAAGCAGTTCCCTTGGGTTATATGTGTACATTATTCAAAACCTATTGCCATGTTATTCATATCTGCAGTAGAGAGATCTTTTAATGCCAAAACCCTAATCCTATCCCCATTGAACTATATGATTGATCCTATGTTTTTCTTCTGCATTTCTGCTCCCACAGTTCTTTCTCTGGATGTGGATAGCATTCTTTCTCCTAAGTTCCTCTGGAGATCCTCACTATTTAACCACATAGGGAAGTTTTTTATCAGACACCACAAACATAACACTTCAGATATTATATCTAATACCATTCTTTTGGCCCCCATTTCTTCTTCTTGTCCTCATTCTAGACACTTTATCCCAGTAAACCATTCATCACATTATCCTTGGAAAAGAGAAGATAGCAGTATTCCAGGATAAATGGATATAAAACATTAATCATGGAGATCCTTGAGTGAATAGAATTCTAGGTAAAAATTCTTTTGTTTTTGTCCTCTACCCCAGCACCAAAAAGAAAGTCAAATCCTTAATTCTCTGAATTCCAGAACTCTTTATTTGAAAATTTTCCTTCCTACCTTCCCCATGGTGAAAACGTTTGTAATATGCCTCTCTGTTTCTGTAACCAGCTCCTTGCCATCATCATCAACCCGATCTGTTATACAGCTGTTGATGTAGAGATGGCCTGAGAGATTGTGGCACCAAGTACCCAAAGACCCAGAGTCTCTTCGAGCTCTTTACATCTTGTCCTCTTCCTCCTTTTCTAGTCTTTTTACATTTTCCCCTTCTATGCATTCTTCAATCCACTAGCAGAAGGACCCAGTTCCCTGGGAACTCAGGCCTCAAATGAATTCCTGATGTCAGTTACTTTTTGGTCCTCTCTCTCTTTTTCCTAAAGGTAGAGTGATGGGTGTACAGCAGAATGGCCTCCAGGGCAGTGTAACCCAGCTGCCTTACTGCAAAATTAATTGGTGAATCAAAGGCTGAAGCCATTGTCTCCCCAGGGGCTTTCTCACCCTCCTGAATATCTTCCCTCTTCTTCTCGGGGTCCTCTACTTGTCAGCAATACTCTGAATATCATCCAGGATTTCTGCCTCCCTGGCACAATGAAACATGCCCTTGTTCGTCTGTCCCCACTATCCTACCTCGTTTATGCAGTTTGTTAAGGAGACACTCTTGCTCAGACTATGACAGGCACTGGGAACTATGGGGATGGATGGTCCATAGTTCCCAGAAGCACCACAGAGTCTAGATTTACAAGGAGCCAGATCTAAACCTCAATAGAAAGAAAGGAAGGTGTGTGTGTGTGGGGAGGGCTCTCAGTTGTATCTGGGGAATTACAAACCACTTCCATAATCTTCAACAATAATCTTTTCTGACAGAAAACTCATCATTGTAACAATAAATTCTTCTGGTGCTTTGATTAGGCTACACAGCACACCTCTGGAGAATCACAATGGTGAAATAAAGGGTAATGGTGACCCTCTTTGTGCCCACTCCACTCTCTGTCCTTCCATGAATTCAATCCCTCCTTCACAGACCTGACTTGGTGATCTGCCACTTCAACCAAATACTAACAGATACCCCCAAATTCTTCAGTCTCTTTGTCCTATCAAGTCATGCCTTCCTAATCCCAATTCTGGTTTACCCATGCCATCTACCTTCTCTACTGCTACTTATACATCATGAAGAACTCTTGGAAGAAGTCAGTCAGTCATGCCATCTAAAAGTGTTCCTGAGCATTATTTAGCATAATTTATTTATTTATTAAGCATAATCAATAAGCATATATTATACAATAATATAAATTAGTATAACCCTAAGTATAAGGTATTATGCTAAGTGGACACTCTCAAGGAGGTCATATTGAGCTGGTGTGATCATCTCCTTATTCCTTGAGTTATGTTTGTTTGTTTTGGTTTGGTTTTCCTAAACCTATAATTAAACTGGGACCAGTAGGTGACAGAGTTTGAATAGACTGCCAGAGCTGGAGCTGAAGGCTCATCTTCCTGAGTTAAAACCCAGCCTCAGACATTTACTAGCTGTTTTACCCTGGGCAAGTCACTTAGCTCTGACTGCCTCAGTTTCTTCATCTGTAAAATGAGCTGAAGAAGTAAATAACAAACCTTCTACTATTTTTGCCAAGAAAATCCCAAAAGAAGTCATGAGGAGTTGAAGCTGACTGAAATGACCAAACAAGATAAATAAATAAATGGGTAGGGAATTCCCAGAGTGGAAATTGTTCAGTGAGGCACATTGGCAACTTCTCTGCAAATCCTAGTTAAAACCAAATGGAGTTTTATCAGCAAATTTTCTTCATTTTGTAGTCTTACAGATTAGAGCACTTAGAAGTTAAGTGATATCATGTAAAACCCAGTAGAATTGCTCATTGGCTACAGGGGGGAGGGGAAGAGTGGAGGGGAAGAACATGAATCATGTAACTATGGAAAAATATTCTAAATTAATTAATTAAATAAATTTTTAAAAAGAAGTTAGGTGATATAACCCACAGGTGTAAGAAGCCATGCACGAACCTGAATCTTTCCAACTTGGTTCTCTATTGTGTGAAACTGCCCTTTTCTTAATGCAATTTAAGATGATGTTAGCTTTTTTTTTGGGGGGGGTTACTATAGCATAATATTTAACTAATTGTGTTTGTATACCCTAGATATTTTTAAGACAAATTGTTATTTAACCACAACTTTTCCAATATAAATGGACATCTATTTGTTTTTGGGAACCAAAGCCTTAAACTTTGCATTTATTTCTATTAAGTTTCATCTTAGATTTAATCCAATACTCTAGACACTGTCAAGTCTTTTTAGATCCTAACTCTGTTATCTAGTGCACTGGTTATATCTCCCAATTTTGTGTCATACACAAATTTGGTCGCCATACCAATACTTCTGTTGTCCAACTCATTGATAAAGAGTTTGAAGAGTACTGGCTCCAAAACATATATCCTTGAGATACTCCACTTGAAATCTCTTTCCAAGAAGTCCATTAACAAGTACTCTTTGAGTCCAGCTATTCAACAAATTATGAATTAATCTGATTGTCCATATGGCTGACTCTCTCCATATTTTTCACAAGAATAGCATCAAGTATTCTATCAAATGCTTTGCTAAAATCAAAGAATTCTAAAGTTCCAATTTTACATTTGTAATTTCATGAGTGTAAAGAACTCCCAACACAGATTTTTCCCAACAAAATAGACTGTTAAATAGTATAACTTAAAATAAAATGTATATGTTAATAAGTTAGAATCAGTCATAATGTATGATTATACTAGAATATACATTATTTGTTATAGAATAATAATATTTAGTAGAATTTTATGAGGAATTTAAATCAAGCTCACTGGCCTATAGTCTGAATATTTGCTGTCCTATTCTCCTCCTTTTCTGAGATATAGACTATTTCCCCTGCTTTGGTTCTGTAGAATTTTTCCCATTCTTTATAAGCTTTCAAATATCACTGACAGTCGCTTGGCAACCACATCACTATTTCTTTCAGTACCTAAAGATGGAGAGTTCATCTGGGCCAAGTCATTTAAATCCAACAAGGGCAAGGGAGTTGTCCTCTCACTGTCTCCTGTACCTTAGGGATGAACTCCCTACTAGGCATTTTTGTTCTGTCCTTTCCACTATGAAGGTCATTCTCTGGCAGAAAAAAGAACAGAAGCAAAATCAGAATTGAACAATTCTGCCTCTTCTCTCTTGTCAGTTTTCATCGTCTATTCCACCTCCCAAAAAAAAGGTCCCCTTCCTTCTTTGAGCCCTCACTTTCCCCAAATGTAGCTTTTAAAAATGGTTGTTCTTACCATTCTTCAACACCTGAAACTTATTCTGAGCTTTGGCACTCTTGACACTATTCTGAGGGGACCATGTCATGCTTTTGTATTTATCTTTTGTTACGTGCCCTTGGTCCAAATTTTATTGATATCAGAGAGATAGTCAGACAACCATTCTGCAACATATGTTTACTTTTAAAATCCAGATTGGATAGTAAATTCTAGGTAAATACTTATTAATAAAATTAGAGAATTACCACTGTTTTCTCTCCACCCATTCTTTGTGTCTTCTGAATTGTGTTCTTGAAATATTCCTTTCAATCTTAAGTTGCCTTAAAGATCCTCTTAGAGGACCTTTTATTGGTCTCCAAGGCTGGTAGTATCATTCCCTCAAAATAATCTTGTGTTTATTTGGCATAAATTTATAAACTTACATGGTGTCTTCCCTAGCTAAACTAATATCTTTAGGGGTAAGGATTATTGTGCAATTTTCTTTGTATCCCCAGTACTTTGAACAGGGCTGAGAATAGAGGAGATGCTCGATAAAAGTTTAGTGATTGGCTCATTCGTCTATAAAAATGTCACATTATTCTTATTTGTTATTATTATTATTACATTCATTATCTTAAGCAAGTCATTTAAGCTTTTCCAAGCCTTAATCTGACATTTAATTTTGCAAAGGAATATGAGGTCTTGATGTATGAAGGAACTTGTTTATGATGACAAGGTTTAGTTCACATGATTGCCAGATACCTTTGATTTCCTCTCATTTTACAGATAAGGAAACTGGGTTTTAGGCTAAATTATTTATCTATGATGAAAGCCTATAGTTTTTAAAGGTAATGCAATAGACAGTGAGTGGGATCTGGAGTCAGGAAGAAGTGAAATCAAATACCAACTCGGGCACATCTCAGATGTGTGAAACTGGGACAATTACACAATCTCTCTAATTCTCAGTTTTCTTATCTGTAAAATGACAGTGATAATAACACAACCACACAGAGTTAATGGAAAAATCAAATGAGATCACATGTATAAAGCATTTTAGAAGTCTGAAAGTGCCATATAAATAAATGCTGACTATCATCTTTATCAGTACCTCTGAATAAAGATAAAAGAAAAGATAGAATTGATTAGAAAAAAATGAGAGAAAAATCTTGGCATTAGGGTGAACTCAATAAGCAACAAATGAATGTTACATTTTTAAATATTTTATTAAATAAAATTTTCTTTTGAACAAGTTATTTTAATTTTAGGGTAGATATACAGCATTAACATGCCTTAGAGAAGTCAATCTACTCTTACTCTTTATTTCTTTCTGGGCTCTACTCCTGATTCTCTAGACTTAAACCATATCACAAAAGCCTTATCAGTTTGGAAGGCTCCTTCTGATTGGTTAGATCCTTCCAAGACCACCATTTTGAGGAAAGTGCTTATGCTAGCCATGTCTTTATTCCTCCACGGGATCCACTTTTGAATATCTGGATTTTCTCCGCCATGCCCCCGACTGGTTATATTCTCCTTCTGCTCCCCAATTTTAGCATTCTCTAATGTATCATCTTCCCAAATTAAAATAAGAGCTCATTGAGGGCAGGAAATTGCTTTATTTCCTTTTTTAAAAAAATCTTTACTTTCCATCTTAGAATCAAGACTTGGTATTGGTTCCAAGGTAGGAAGAGCAGTAAGGGCTGAGCAATGGAGGTTAAGTGCCTTGCCTAAATTCACACAGCTAGGAAATATATAGAAGGCCAGATTTTAACCCAGGAGCTCCCATCTCTGGGCCTGACTCTCTAGGCATTGAGCCACCCAGATGTCCCTTTATTTCTTTTGCTTTTACATATACTCACTCAAACACACACACACACGCACACACACACACACACACACACACACACACACACGCACATATATACATACTCTCCCAGTGCTTAGTACAGTATTTGGTACATGTTCAGTCATTTGCAGTTGTGTCTGACTATGATCCCATTTGGGTATTTCTAATGGTTTTCCATTTTCTGCTCAAGGTCATATAACTAATAAGTGTCTGAGGAAGGATTTGAACTCACATCTTCCTGACTCCCAGGGTTAGTACTCTATCTGTGGCACCACCAAGCTGTCCTATTCATTACCTGACACATGGTAAGTCCTGAAGAAATATTTGTTGTTATGACTTGACGGATTCTGCTGAAATTCAAGGACATTTGATTCCCTGACATCTTGCAAGGACTCAGTTGGCAAGCTTCTCAAAACCAGTCATGGTAAAAGTTTTCTAGGGGAAAAAACTAGGTTCTAAAATAAGGTTTGTTACTGGGGTTGAAGTCATTGTTCAGGCTATATCCAAGAATTCCACATCATGGTTTAGGTTGTTGATGATAACCAAATATAATTGTTTCATCCACCAAGACTGTTGAACCAAATGGCATACTCACCATGAGATACAGAGTAGTATTAATCTGGCACTTCTAGATATATGATCCATTCCTCCCACATGCCCTCCCACATATAATCTACAGAGAATCTTAATGTTGGTCTTTCATTTGGTTGGTTTTATTTTGAGAATCATTGGGAGGGAGGTAGACTCTTCACCACAATACAGACCTAGCCAATCTTCTCATTTTTAGAGGCTGTTTGCTATTTCCCATTGGTGTCAGGGGTTCATGAATTAATGCCCAATTAGTATTCTAAATTTCAGGATCACTGAAGCTTCCACAGTAGATAGAATTCTGGATTTGGAGTCAAGAAGATCTGAGTTTGAATTCTGTCTCACATACTTATTTCACTGTGTGACTCTGGGAAGTTTGCCTACCTGCTTTATTCTTGGTTTATTCATCTGTAAAATGAGGATAATAGTAGCATATCTATCTTCCAGGATTGTTTTGAGAATAAATATATGTATGTGTGTGTACATATACTTATATATGAACTTTATATGTGTTCTACAAACTTCAAAGAATAATACTAATTCTTAGTATTATTATTAGACCATTTCCTTCAATATTTTCCCTACCCCATCACTCAAATATCTTGCTATTTATCTAAATATCTTCTAACTTCACATGACATTCCCTCTCTTCTGGTTTGCCAGCTGAAAAGCATCATGACAGTGAAAATTTCACTGAATTTGAAGTCAGAGGCTCAAGATTCAAATTCATTCTCTCTCTCTCTCTCTCTCTCTCTCTCTCTCTCTCTCTCTCTCTCTCTCTCTCTCTCTCTCTCTCTCTCTCTCTCTCTCTCTCCAATGGATAGAAGACAAAGGAAAATGCTGAAGTGGGTGGATTACAACCTCCACTTTCAAGAACTATAAGAGTCAGAAATGTGGTGGGGAATGCATGAAGGGCTCTCAATGCTGCCTAGAGGGTCTCAGCTACCCAGGATCTCTGGGTACGTGGAGGGAAGATTGTTCTTAGAATGCACACAGAGCAAGTGCCAGGTGGTAATTGGCACAAGAAGATGGCCACATCATTGGGATCACTTTTGGAAAATCTAAAGAGATTCATAGGTGATTGTTACCCAGAATAAGCAGGTATAATTGACATAAGATCTGAATCTTGGAGAACTTTTGACATTTTGAAATATTTCTTTAATAAAAGTGGCCAAGTAATCAACAAAGGAGATTTAGCACTAGAGAACACCTCCAAAGTCATTGAGGTCAAACCCCAGCCCCTCTAATTCATCAATGAGAAAACTGAGGCACAGAGTATCAAAGAAGCAGGAGTGAATAGCAGTGCCACCATTTGAATCTGAGAGCTTCTGACTCCAAAACCAATAGAACTTTCATAATACCATGTTGTCTCTCAGCTCCTTTGATGTAGCATGCAGTCCTGTAGAATAAACAAGGTAACTGTCACCTAGTATTTGCTCACACTATATGATTTATCCACCTCATATATGGGAATAAGGTATACATGTGGGTTCAAGATATCCTTGATGGGGGTATTAGAAGAGAACAGGTAGCCTCTTTCAAATGATTCTAGGGAGAAGATTCTAGATTCTGAGTCACACATTTGACTGAGAGATGCAAAGAGTACAAGATCCCAAGTAGATTGTTTGTCATTCCAAAAAAGCATTCAAATTGTTAGAGCCAAAAGCAAACTTAAATAAAGACTTTCCTCCTACAAGGTGCCTTCCACGTATGTGTTAAGATTCTCCAAGGTTCCCTAATTGGCTCAGTCCCCCAAGAAAAGTTTGTTCAATGATGCTCTGGTTTATTAATGTGAAAGGAGGCAGAAAGTGCCTAAAACAAATCTTTGTGATGCCTCCTGATGATACAGAGCTGATTTATTTTAATGCCTACACCAGTGGAAAGTAAGCTCTGACAGGCCCTCCCTATGGAAAGGTCACAAAATTACAGAATAATAAATATAGAAATGGAAGAGACCTTTGACTTTCACTCATTTGCAGATGAGGAAACTGAGTCTTAGCCTGAATTACTTACCAAGGATAATGATGACATCTGGCATTTATATGGTACTTTAAAATTTTCATACCACCTTACATATGTTATTATTTTTTTGATCCTTTACCTTCAATCTTAGGACTAATTTTTTGTTTTGGTTCTAAGGCAGAAGAGTCTTTTGATCAGGGGATTGGTTTTAAATGACTTTCTCAGGGTCACACAGTTAGGAAGTGTCTGAGGCCAGATTTTAACCTAATTATTGCTCATTTTTAAAGAGGGGCAATGACTCCAGTGGTGATGTCATAATTTGCAAATAAATTGAATTGAAGAGAGGCAGAGATGCCTCACTCTCTCTTCCAGGCATCCAACTCCAGTGGCAGGACAGGAGTCAAGCCAACTGGGGGTGGCCCTGGAAGTGGTGCCTGAGATTGGTGTCTTTGATGTCTGATCAAGCTCTGAGTGCTCCACAGTGTCTGTTTGACCTGTTTGTGACTCTTGGAGCAAATTGATCTCATCTGCCCCTTCCATAGAGCACATCTTCCCATGCTTGGGTTATACGCTCCCATCGCTCACCAAAGGTTCTTAGGTCTGTCCATTACTTTCAACCTGGTCTACCCTGTCTGCTGAGATGGTTGTTCAGGATATGGCTGCTGAGCACACAGCTTCTTAGAGCCACAGGTAACAGCTAGGTGTCAGGTGGACACCAGAGAAGGAAAGATCCTCTGAAAAATGTTGGACAAAGCTTCATACTAGAGGTAGTAGTAGTAGTAGTCATAGTAGCAGCAGCAGTAATAACTGGTGTTATATTACATTCTAAAGTTTTAAAATGGGACATAGGTGGCACAGAGGGGGGCGTTCTAACTGGAGTTATGAAGGTTCATCTTACCAAGTCCAGACAGTACCTGAGTGACCCTAGATAAGTCATTTAATCCAGTTGGTCTTGGTTTCCTCATCTTTAAAATGAGCTGAGAAGGACATGACAAATCATCACATGTAAGAATTTTGGCCCAAGCATACCTTGAAAATCATACCAGCTTTTGCAACAAGAGCTATTGCCCAGGATGAAGAGGTAGCAATGAACAAGCATTTATTAGGCACCTACTATTTATCAGAAACTACATTAGGCCCTTGGGATAAAAATATAAGGAATGGGAAAATAAAAACCTGCTGTCAAGGTGGTTACTTTAAAATGATCCAATTTAGGGGCAGCAGTAGATACAGTGCCACACCAGGATATAGGAGGTCCTGGTTTCAAATGTGACTTCAGACACTTTCTAGCTATGTGACCCTGAGCAAGACACCTAACCCCTATTGCCTGTCCCTAACCACTCTTGTGCCATGGAACCAATAATTAGTATTGATTCTAAGATGGAAGGTAAGGGTTTAAAAAATAAAATAAAAAGACCCAATATAAATCCACATATACTTTGATATTCAGAGGCATCTATGGAAAGATGGGTATAAGTGAAGACAGGAAAATATATGTTGGATAATGTGGTTAAAAATAAGGAATTAGAGACATGCAAATTGCATATGGATACCACAACACACATGTACAATGAACATGTTCTTCAAGAAAAAAATTAGAAGGGGCAAGCATATAGAAGACCATGAAAATGAAATTGATTGTACTTTAACAAATAGCAAATGGACTTATAATGGATGTGGAAGTTATTTCAGGAATCAGCTTTCTTTGTTTGGTCAGACTACCAATTTTATAGAGCAAAGGTTAAAATTAATGCAAAGCTAGAAGAAAGAATAAAAGTGAGAAAAATGGAATAGAATTACAACTCCAATCTGACATATTTGAATAAATTGTTTTTATAAGTAGAGGAAATTGGTGGAAGAAGGGACATCCACTCTAATTATAACTATTTTACCTAGAAATTTAACCATTGTAAATTAATAGCTAGACTGAGAACAAAATATTCTAAAAACTGCCTTAGGCAGCAAACACTTGGCTTTCTTGCTAAGTGATATAGAAGCTAAGGGCAACTCTGGGTCAGAATAAGATAAAAAATCATCTGTAAAATCTTGTAAAGGCAGATTCAAGATGGCGGCTTAGAGACAGCAACAGTTCAGACTTCCACAAACCCTTCCTCACCAATAAAAATCACAATGCTTAGAGTGGACTGAAAACCAAATCTAACAACAGGACAGAGCTAGGGAACCCTCCTCTTGGACCCAACTTAAAAGGTACACCCCCCAAAAAGCCTGAATTCTAGAACATGTGGATTTAAGGGGAAGGAAGAAGAAAGGCTCCAGGATCCCTCCCCCACTTGCAGTACTGAGCCTCCAGCAGTGGCTGGAATCTCTGGGTGGTCAAGGGTGCTAGTTCAGAGGAAGTAGCTTGCCAGTAAAGCTGTACCAGGCTCAGAGTGTTAAATAAAGGCAGTGGGGAGGCAGCTAAAGGAGAAATACAGAGCAAATAGCCTAGTCAGCATCAAGATGCTCCATCTTGCCCCCCCCCCAAGGTTTTGGCCTCAGGGCACATACAGCTTTGCAGATCGACTCTTCCATCCTGGCTCAATCTAATCAATAGGGAAGACAAGAAACCTTCAGAGGACAGGAAAGCTCAAGCTCCAACACCCCTCCCAGCATAGATTGATCAGAGAGCCTTATTGACTAAGCTCCAAGGGCAAAAGCTACAACAAACTACAGGCAATGACCTTGACAACAAGGCAGAAAGACCAGCTCCTTTTCAGCTTCTGCTGTCAGCCAGGAAGATCTGACTAACCTGATCAATCAGCAGAACAGAGAAGAAGCCCCTTCAGTACCAAACAGCCCAAGCCCCTAGATCCAATGCATAACGAGAGGAGCAAGACTACACATAACTACAGTGGGGAAATTAGAGGAAAATATATGAGTAAATAAAAGGAAAAAAAGAAATTACAATTGACAGCTTCTATCCAGGCAATGAACAAAGAGCAAATGGAACAGAGGAGGATCAAGGAATACCAAGCAGAAACACAGAAACTCCAGTGAATTAGACACAGGCTTAGGAAGAACTCAAAATACAATTAAAAAAAAACAATTAAGAGAGGCTTAAGACAGCTGAGAAAAAAACTTAAAAAGCAAAATAAATCATCTAGAAACAGAAAATAGTGTATTGAAAGCCAAAATTAATTAGCATGAAAATGAGGCAGAGGAGATGAAAGATGAGGCAAAAAAGATAAAAGATGAAGCAAAAAAGATGAAAGATGGCCTCCAAAGAAAATCAGATGAGAAGGAGGATGACCAAAAAGCTAGGAAATTCCGTCTTTAAAAACTAGAATCCAACAACTAGAAGCAAACCACTTCACAAGGCAGCAAGAAACTATAAAACAAAACCAAAAGAATGAAAAAAATTGAGGAAAATATGAAACAGCTCATCCACAAAACTGAATATCTAGAAAACAAATTGAGGAGAGACAACTTAAGAATCACTGGTCTACTAGAAGATCATGACAAAAAGAAAGAGCCTGGACATAATACTACAGGAAATTATCCAAGAAAATTTCCCAACATTCTATAACAAGAGGGAAAAGTGTAGATTGAAAGAATCCACAGATCACCTCTTCTACTTAATCCCCAACTGACAACACCTAGGGATGTTAGAGCCAAATTCAAATACTATCAGGACAAAGGAAAAAATATTACAAGCTGCTAAGTAGTCATTCAGATACCATGGAACTACAGTGAGGATAACACAGGATCTGGTTGCATCTACACTGAAGGACCAAAAGGCATGAGATATGATATTCTGGAAAGCAAATGAACTAGGTCTACAACAAAGAATCAACTACCCAGCAAAACTGTTGCAGGGGAAAGTATGGTCATTTAATCATATGATCATTTAAGAAAATAGAAGATTTCCAAGCATTCATAAAGAAAAACCTGGACTTGAACAGAAAATTGGATGCCCAAACACAGAACTCAAGAGAATCACCAAAAGGTAATTAAGAATGGGGAAAAAACAAAACAAAAAGAAAAAGAAAAGAAACTTTTTTAAGGGACCAAATAAGTTAAAATGATTTGTAACCCTTATAGGGATACTTTTCTTATAGAAAAGAGGATATTGGTAACTCTTAAAAACTGTTATCATCAAATGGGTAGCTAGACGAATTATACTTATAGTGAACAGTGATAAACTGTATAGGATGAAATGCCAAGACATATATATGTATACATATATATATAAATATATAAATATATATATATATATATAACTAGAGGGGAAAAAGAGGCTAATACTAAGAAAAATGGGGAAAGAAACAAAATGGCATAAATTTATATGTCATGAAGAAGCACGTGATGGGCATGGGGGAGAACACCAATACACTGGAAGAGTAAAGAGGTTGGAGAAAGGAAATACTTAATTCTTATGTGCATTGAAATTGACTCAAAGAGGGAAGAACAATAAGATCCATTGGGGCAGAGAATTGATTCTCACCCTATAGAGAATTAGAAGGGTAACAGACTGGAAGCAATACAAGGGAGGGAGAGGATGGGGTGGTAGTTTAAAAAGACCATAAATAAAGAAAATAAGAGGAGAATAAGAAGGGAAATAGAAAGGGAATTAAAATAAGGGTGAGAATTAGGGAAAGTGATTAAAAACCAAACACTGGTGTAGAAAGAAATAGTGAAAGAAGAAAGGGCAGGACTAGGAGCAGAAATCAAAATGTTGGGAAATACACAGCTGATTATCATAACTCTTAATGTGAATGGAATGAACTTACCCATAAAACACAAGCAAATAGCAGAGTCAATTAGGAACCAAAATCTTACGATATGTTGTCTACAAGAAACACACATGAGGCAGGTAGACACACATAGGGTAAAGGTAATAAGATGGAGCAAAATCTATTGGGCATCAACTGAGAAAAAGAAGGAAGGAATCACAATCATGATATCTAACAAAACCAAAGTAAAGATAGATCTAGTTAAAAGATATAGGGAAGGTAATTAGATCCTGATAAAAGGCAGTATAGACAATGAGGAAATATAAGTGCTCAACATATATGCACCAAATGGCTTTGCATCCAAATTTCTAAAGGAGAAACTAGTGAACTCAAGGATGAAATAGATAGAAAAACTATACTAGTGGGAGAGCTGAACCTTCCTCTATCAGAACTAGATAAATCCAACCCAAAAATAAATAATACAGAGGTAAGAGAAGTGAATGAAATCTTAGAAAAAAATAGTTAGCAGATATGTGGAGAAAAATGAATAGGGACAAAAAGGAATACACCTTCTTTTCAGCAGCACATCTGCATTCACAAAGATTGACCAGGTACTAGGGGATAAAAACATTGCAAAAAAGTGCAAAAGAGCAGAAATAATAAATGCAGCTTTTTCAGATCATAATACAGTAAAAATAATAATTAGAAAGGGTACATGGAGAGGCAAATCAAAAAATTAATTGGAAATTTAAAACACATCTCCAAAATTGATTAAAGAACAAATCATAGAAACAATTAATAATTTCATTGAAGAAAATGACATTGATGAGACATCCTTTCAAAATCTATGGGATGCAGCCAAAACACTACTCGGGGATATTTATATCCTTGAGTTCATATATAAACAAATTAGGAAGAGACAAGTCAATTAATTGGGCATGGAAAATAAAAAAAAATGAGAAAGTAAACAAATAAAAAATCCTCAGATGAATACTAAATTAGAGATCCTAAAAATTAAAGGAGAAATTAATAAAATTGAGAATCAAATAATTATTGATTTAATAAGACTATAAGGTGATTCTTTGAAAAAACAAATAAAATAGAAAAATTACTGGTCAATCTCATTTGAAAAAGGAAAGAAGAAAACTACATTAACAGATCTCACCTCTAATGAAGAGGAAATTAATGCAATCATTAAAAATTATTATGCCCAATTATATGGCAATAAATATGGCAATCTGGGTGATAGCAATGAATATTACAAAAATATAAATTACCTAGAATAACAAAAGAAGAAATAGAATACCTAAATAACCCCATATCAGAAAAATAAATTAAACAAGCCATCAAAGAACTTCCTAAGAAAAAGTCCCCAGGACCAAATGGATTCACAAATGAATTCTATCAAACACTCAAAGAACAAATAATCCCAATATTATACAAACTATTTGATAGAATAAAAAAAAAAAGGAGTCCTACCAAATTCCTGTTATGACACAAATATGGTACTGATTCCAAAGACAGGCAGGTTAAAAACAGAGAAAGAAAACTCTAGGCCAATCTCCTTAATGAACATAGATGCAAAACTCTTAAAAAGAATACTAACAAAAAGACTCCAGCAGGTGATCACAAGGGTTACTCATTATGATCAGGTGGGACTTATACTGGGAATGCAAGAATGATTCAATATTAGGAAAACCATCCACATAATTGACCATATCAACAAGCAAACCAACAAAAATCACATGATTATTTCAATAGATGCAAAAAAAAGCCTTTGCTAAAATACAACATCCATTCCTATTAAAAACACTAGAAAGCATAGGAATAGAAGGGTCGTTCCTAAAAATAATAAACAGCATATATCTAAAACCATCAGCTAATATCATCTGCAATGGGGATAAACTAGTATCCTTCCCAATAAGATAAGGAATGAAGCAAGGATGCCCATTATCACCTCTATTATTTAACATTGTACTGGAAACACTAGCAATAGCAATTAGAGAAGAAAAAGAAATTGAAAGTATTAAAATAGGCAATGAGGAGACCAAGCTATCACTCTTTGCAGATGATAGGATGGTTTACTTAAAGAATCCTAGAGAATCAACTAAAAAGCTAGTCAAAATAATCAACAACTTTAGCAAACTTGCAGGATCAAAAATAAACACAAATAAATCATCAGCATTTCTATATATTTCCAACACATCTCAGCAGCAAGAATTAGAAAGAGAACTTCCATTTAAAATCACCCTAGACAATATAAAATAATTAGGAATCTATCTGCCTACTCAAACACAGGAACTATATGAACACAACTATAAAACACTCTCCACACAATTAAAACTAGATCTAAATAATTGGAGAAATATTAATTGCTCATTGGTAGGATGAGATAACATAATAAAAATGACAATCCTACCCAAACTAATGTAGTTATTTAGTTCCATACCCATCAAACAACCAAAAAAGATTTTTACTGAATTAGAAAAAAACATAACAAAGTTCATTTGGAAGAACAAAAGATCAAGGATATCCAGGGAAATAATAAAAAAAAAAATATGAAGGAAGTTGGCCTAGTAGGGCCAGACCTCAAACTGTGCTATAAATCAGTGGTCTAGTACTAGTTAACTAGTACTACTTAACTAGTATAATATGGTACTAGTTAAGAGACAGAAAGCAGGATCACTGGAATAGGCTTGGGATAAGTGACCTCAGCAAGACAGTCTATGATAAACCCAAAGATCCCAGGTTTGGGGACAAAAATTCACTATTTTATAAAACTTGGTGGGAAAATTGGAAGATAGTGTGGGAGATATTGGGTTTGGATCAACATCTTACACCCTACACCAAGATAAACTCAAAATGGGTGAATGACTTGAATATAAAGAAGGAAACTGTAAGTAAATTAGGTGAACAAAGAATAGTATACATGTCAGATCTTTGGGAAAGATTTTAAGACCAAGCAAGAGTTAGGAAAAAAATCACAAAATGTAAAATAAATAATTTTGATTACATTAAATTAAAAAGGTTTTGTACAAACAAAACCAATGCAACCAAAATTAGAAGGGAAGCAACAAATTGGGGAAAAAATCTTCATAACAAAAACCTCTGACAAAGGCCTAATTACTCAAATTCATAAAGAGCTAAATCAATTGTACAAAAAAATCAAGCCATTCCCCAATTGATAAATGGGCAATGGAAATGAATATGCAATTTTCAGATAAAGAAATCAAAACTATTAATAAGCACATGAAAAAGTGTTTTAAATCTCTTATATTCAGACAGATGCAAATCAAAACAAGTCTGAGGTATCACCTCATACCTAGCAGATTGGCTAACATGACAGCAAAGGAAAGTAATGAATTCTAGAGGAGATGTCTCAAAGTTGGGACATTAATGCATTGCTGGTGGAGTTGTGAATTGATGCAACCATTCTGGAGGGCAATTTGGAACTATGCTCAAAGGGTGCTAAAAGACTGTTTACCCTTTGATCCAGATATTGCACTGCTAGGTTTATACCCCAAAGAGATAATAAGGAAAAAGTCCTGTACAAGAATATTCACAGCTGCGTTCTTTGTGCTTGCAAAAAAAAAAAGGAAAATGAGGGGATGCCCTTCAATTGGGGAATGGCTGAACAAATTGTGGTACATGTTGCTGACGGAATACTATTGTTCTCAAAGGAATAATGAACTGGAGGAAATCTATGTGAACTGGAAAAACCTCCAGGAATTGATGCAGAGGTGAGAGGAGAAGAAACGGGAGAACACTGTACACAGAGACTGATACACTGTGGTACAATCGAATGTAATGGACTTCTCCATTAGTGTCAATGCAGTGATCCTGAAACTCAGGGATTTATGAAAAAGCACACTATCCACATTCAGAGGAAAAACTGGGAGTAGAAACACAGAAGTAAAACAACTGCTTGATTACATGGGTCAAGGGGATATGATTGGGAATGTAGATTCTGAATGAACATTCTAATGCAAACATCAACAACATGGAAATAGGTGTTGATGAAGGACACATGTAAAACCCAGTGTAATTGTATGTCAGCTATGAGAAGGGTTGGAGGGAGGCGAGGGAAAGAATTTGATTCTTGTAACCAAGTAAAAATGTTCTAAATTGACTAATTAAATAAAATTTTCAAAAAAAAAACTTGTAGAGAAGAATAGCAGGAGATGTAGTCTTGTCATTTTAGAATTAATTAAAAATAACAATTAAAGGAAATTGAGAGAGAGCTTCACCTAAGAAAAATCATCCCCAAAAATTCAAAGAGGAAACTCTTACAAAGACAACAGACAGAAGAAAACTGAGAAAAGATCTGTAGAGATTAAAACCAGTACTTTTCACCATTATGGAAGGTGGAAGCTCTACAATTAGACTTTGAGCCTGGCCTCAAAGACTTGGATATACCTGTTGAAATTAAGGTTGATGATAATGATGGTGGTTGTGGTAATGGTGATGTTGAACTACCATGACCATAGCAATTTAAGGTTTGCAAACAATTCAATGTTATCAAATTTGATCTTCACAATTCTTTGAGGATAATTATAATTATCTACATTTTAAAGATGATAAGAAATGAGTCTGAGATGGGATTAGTGATTTTTCTGAGGTTCACACCAGTAAGATTCTAATTCCAGCTTTTCTGACTAAGTTAAGCATACTATGTACTACACCACCTAGCTTCTGCAAAGGAAATCAGTGGTTGGAAAATCAGGTAGACTGGACCAAGTATACACAGAGGAGTTATATGCTGGAAACAATATAATTTTGAGGGCACTGAAGGAAAGGATTCTCAACATCTATGAGGAAGCAAAAGACACCAAAAGAAGTGGAAAATATCTCAGACCTTATTACCATCCTAAAATGATGATTGCTAGAATATCAGTAATAGCCATCCAATTGCTGACTTTCCCATCTATGTAAAATTGTTTTGAGAACAATCTACACATGAATCAAGGGTATCATTCTACAATAGACCACATTTTTACTTTCTCATTATTGAATGAAAAATGTGAACCTTATGAAATCTTCCTAGGTTTAGTGTTTGTTTTTTTTAATACAAAGCATTTGATCAGTTGTGTAAAACATTTCTCTAAAATCTTTCTCCCAACAAGTTGTCAAGATTATACAAGCTTCCTGGAAAGATACAACAGCAGAGATAACTATTTAATGCCTCTTATTATTAATCTCAAGCAAAGCATAAAACAGAAAGACATATTCTTACTAGCACTGTTCACTGCTGTCATCAGAGAAATGGAGGGGAAATTAGGTGATGCAATATGTAGAGCACAGGACCAGGAAGACATTAGCCCAAATTGAGCCTCAGAAACTTACTACCTGTGTGGCCTTGGGTGAGTCACTGAATCTCTGTTTATCTCAGCTTTCTCATATATAAAATAAGGATAATAAGAACATCTACCTCCAAGAGTTGTTGTAAATATCAAATGAGATTATTGTAAAGTACTTCATATATTTTGGATAGGTGCCAGATAGACCTGGAGTCAAGAAGACTAATTGTGAGTTCAGATCTGATCTCAGACACTTACTAAGTATGAGACTTAGTCACTTAACTCCTTTTCCTCATCTACAAAAGGAGCTGGAGAAGGAAAATGGAAAACCACTCCAATATTTGTCAAGAAAATCCCAAATGGGGTCAGGAAAAATCAGTCACAACTGAAATGACTCAACAAAAACTTTGTATGGTGACTGGCATATAGTAAATGTTATATTATTATTATTATTCCAAGATCACAGCCCAAGTTGAAGAGAGAGTGCTTAGAAGTGATGAGGTCCTCTAGATATTCTTCTCTTCAGATGATCTAGGCAAACAACAGCAAATATCAGAACATTATAGTCCACTTAAATGGTATCCATAATAATTCAAAGAAGTTCAATTTACTTATCTACAGAATTTAAAACAAGTGGACAGAGCTTTTCTATTATCCAGTCCATAACATGCAGAAGGATAGACAACCTTTAAAGCTTATGAATCAATATGTGTGTGTGTGTGTGTGTGTGTGTGTGTGTGTGTGTGTGCTTTGAACAGATGTTGTGGATAATGGACTGAGCCCAACAGTGAACAGAATAGGAGAGATTGATATTGAATCTGTACAGGCTGGGACACATTACAATAAAGGAAAAGAATGTCATCAAGGGACTATAATAACATTGATATGAAAAGAGAAAGTGATAATCAATGACTAAATAAATAACACTTCTCGATAGCATTTATCCAAAGGTTTAAGGTTTGCAAAGTAAAACATTTTTTTAAATTATTTAATTTTATCCTCCCAACAGCCCAGGGAATTTGGTGCTATTATTGTCCAGCAGACAGAGTTTGATGTGATTTTGTTTTGGTCATCTAAAACATCTGAGACCAGAGTTGAACTCAGGTCTTTCAAGACCCCTGGTTCACAATTGTATCCACTAAGGCTCCTAGACGGTTATACTGACAGTGTATGTGTTCAGAGTTCTAAAGTGTTTCAAAGTTGTCTTTCTTAACAGTTAAGTTGTTATTGTATAAATTGTCCTCCTCTGCCTCTTTCCCTCTGAATCAGTTCATACAATTCTTCCCAGGTACTCTGAAATTGTATATATGCACACACATCTACACAATAGTTTTCCATCATATTCATACATCATAATTGGTTCAGCCATCATCTTTCATACTATCTTTAATAGATGATGTATCGGAAAATTAAAGGAAGGCTCCCTGTCCCCAACACATTGGAGAGATGCCCTGGAAGATATAAATAATAATCATAAAGGATGGACAGGCATGGATGACTTAGAATTTGTATCATTGGAGAGAAGACCCTGACCAACGTGAAATGCAATTTGAAAGGCAATTTAGTAAATAAAGGATCAACCTTGGAGTCCAGCACACATCTTTCCTTTTAATGATCTCATATGACACAAGTGATTTCCCAAATCATGGCACCAAGTTGTGGTGGGCAAAGATAACATGTATGACCATAACCAGAGGTGCAATATGGGGCCATGGCAGATGGTATGTTCATTACATAGACACATTAAATTAACTGTTCTATCAATCACCTAAAAGGGACTGTATGAAGGATAAAGGCTGAACAAGTTATGACATAGGAATGTGATAGAAAAGTGTGTTGCTATAAGGAATGAGGAAGAAGATGGTTTCAGAGAAACCTGGAAAGATATGTATGAGCTGATGCAGAGGAGGACAATTTCTTCAACATCTACTTTACTGTAAAGACATTAGCACTGCAAACAATACACTGACAAACCATGATTTCATAGGATTCATGATGAAAAATCCTATTCGTCTCCTGAAAGAGTGGTAACGAATATGGATCAGATCGAAACAGATTGTTTTGGGACATAACCAATAGGGGAATCTCTCTTGCTTGACTATGCATGTTTGTAACACAGGGTTGTTCTTCTTTCTCAATGGGTGAGGAGATGGGAGTGAAAAGAGAAGAAGAATTTCCATTGGTCCACAAAAAGAATTGAGACAGTATGCTATAACAGGTAGTGGCATGGCTTTAGATTTATGAAGTCCTAGGTTCTTATTCTGACTCAGATTGGCTAGATGACCCTGGGCAAAGCACAGAAATTCTCACCTAAGCCCGATGGGCATTTTTATCCTTCCTTACCAGTTTGCTACTCCAATGAAGTCATAGGTCCAGACTGGAAAAAGAGAAAAATCTCCCCATACTGAGTTTGAACCCATGACCTTTCACTTCATTAGTGGCATGCCTGAATGCCTCTAACTGTCCTAGACAAATTTACATAATGACATGACTGCTGAATATATACTTGAAAAGCCTTCAAAGAAAACAGTTTACTGTCTATAAACATCAGTTTTCACACCTCAAAGCCATTTCCTAGACCCTTTATTCCAAATAAAAATTGCTTGAAAAATGTATACAGGCCATTTAAGTGGCTCTTGTTGAGGTTTGCAATGGGATATTTATGCCTATTTATAAACTTTTGCCACCAGAAAGCTCAGCATTGCTCTAGTATTGCATTCGGTCTCTCTCTTCCATTTTGATTAGGGGAAAAATGCAAACTACTCATTTCTCTGCTCCACTTTTGCAAGGTTAGCTAGCACTCTGAGCTGCCAGCAATTGAATGCTAGTAGCTAGAAAGTAATTTACTTCTATGAGGCTCACTCTTCATAGTCAGGACAAACTGAGTAGATTTTTTTTTTTGCACCAAAGACATTAAGGGAGAATTTCTTTTCAAGTGGTTATTCGTGAATTCATTTGCTTTTGACACACACAATGAAATCCCAATTCCCCTGCGGGGTGCGGTGGGTGGCTCAGTTGGCTGTTGGTCTACCCACTGAGGCTCAAAGCTAATAGCAGCCCAAGTTTGGGGGGCTCAGGAAATGTTTCTTCAAGAAAGACTGACTATTACCAGTCTAACAGAGCTGGCTGATGATTTTTCAATCACCATTTTGCCTTTTTTTCCTCTTTATAGAGAGTAAAAAATGACAGCAAGTTCTCCCTTTCTAACAGATACCATAAAGCATTTGAATCTGGGGAGAGTGCACATTTTCCAGCAATAAAACTCCTTCTGATAAATGGCCCTAAATGTGATTTATATTATATATGAACCTGAAACATCTCTTAAAAATCCGTATAAGATTTTCCTGTCATCTGGGGGTCGTTTGAGAATCCAGAGGCAAGAGAAGAGTTGCATTTTCACTACCCAGTTAAAGTGAGGTCTCTCCAGTAAGATTGATGACAGCAGCCCTGTATTACTCGAAACATCTGTTTACTATCGCGAAGCCCGACCACAAATTCGTATCATGCGAGTCGATGAAATATTATCGTGTTACAAAGAATTAGAGGTCACTTCAGTCTGGTCATTGGAAATGGGAGAGTGTACAGACCCCTTATGTCCTTTCTTTCTCCTTATTCTATTGAATTTTTCTATACAAAAAAAAGATATTAATAAAAACACGTTCCCTTGTGCAAGTAAATCATTTCCAAGCAAGGCAACTGGCCCTGAGGGAAACCTGTGCTATTCTGTGAAAAGAATTCTTTTTCTTCCTTCTCTCTTACTACCAAGTATAGTATTTTCTATACAATGAACATCTAGCAGTTGATTCTTGAATTAATGGATGAACAAATGAATGTTTAGTTGAGTTGAATTCCATTTGAGATGACAGTCGCCCTTTATAGACAAGAACTGGTCCTTTGACTTCATTGGTAGAGAGAAAACTCAAGTCCGAGGATTCTCTTCACCAAGGGAAGTTCAGCCCCTTCTCTGAGGTTCTGAGAGAGTTCCCTAGACCCACAGAAAGTTAAATGACTTGCCCACCTCCACATTGCCAGTCCTTGTGGCACCAGACCTTGTTGGTCAGCTTCTTCTCAGATCCTGTTATATTGACTCTCTCTAAAAGTTTGTAGCTGTCCAAAGTGCCCTCCCGCCATTGAAGAGGTTCAGAGGTTTTGTAGGGAATGATAAGTTGAAATTTAGTGAAAGAAATTCATTTGTCCATTGGTGTGTGTTTCTTTACCTGTTTCTCTGCATTGTAGCCTTCTTTCTAAATGTATGCCACTGTTAATAATCTATTGTGAGGGTTTTTAGAGGGTATATTAAATGAAAAAGCAAAACTGCCTGGATCACGAGATAGAATGTGAAAGTTTGTTATCCAGACCTAGGAAAATCATAGCTGGTTGCCCTAGACTTTGATATGGTAGCTTCCCAAATAACTAGGAGGGAGATAATCTCATCCAAAAGGCTGGGATTTCAAGCCCTAATCTTTAAAATGATACTAAACATCAGGTGCATAGCGATGATTGGAAAGATGAAAAGAAATATAGATATTCTAATATCTAAGTCATTAATTCTTGCTTTGTAATTCTTGTTATCAAGGCTGCAGACTAACGGCATGTTTGGGATATTTTAGGCAGCTAGTTGGCATGGTATAGAGATTTCTGGATGTGAAGGTAGAAGATCTGAGTACTGATTTGACCTCTGACATGCATTTACTAGATGTATCACCCTGGGCAAGTCCATGAACCACTCCTTGCCTCAATTTCCTCATATATCACATGGGGATATAATAACAGCACTTACAGTTCCCAAAGTTGTTGTAAAATCAAATGAGATCATTATAAAGTATTTGGCACAGTGCTTGGCATATAGTAAGCATTATATAAGTGTTATAAATTATTAATTAGATACACATGGAATTGTAAAAGATTCCTAAAGGAATTTCGTTGTCTTTCTTTTTTAAATCAAATTAACCAATAATTTATTATTTTATTGTTTGTTTTTTTTTATAAAACCAGCTCCTGCTTTTTATTTATTAGTTCAATGATTTTCTTATTTTCAATTTTATTAACCTCTCCTTTGATTTTAGGGGATTCCCAAGTTAGTGTTTAATTGGGCATTTTGAATTTGTTCTTTTATTAATTGTTTTTTTTAAGTTACATGCCCAATTCATTGATCAGCTCTTTTTTGTCTTTTATTGATGTAAGATGTTTAGAAATATAAATTTTCCTCTAAATACTGCTTAGGCTACATCCCACAGATTTTGGTCTTTTGTCTCACTGTTGCCATTCTCTTTAATGAGATTATTGATTGTTTCTATGATTTGTTCTTTTAACAGCCCATTCTTTTGGACTGCGTTATTTACTTTCCAAGTAATTTTTCATCTTCGTTTCCATGCTCCTGCAAAGGGATTTCTTTGAGATAGGTAGTGTGTCATCATTGACAGTTTACAGATAAAGAAACTAAGGCTCTGAGAGTTTAAATGACTTCCCATGTCCATACAGCAAATAAATATCTGCACCAGGATCCCAAATTTAGACATGCTTACTTAAAATACAGTATTCAATTTGTTACACCACATTTTTAGAAGCAAATGGAAATGAATTACACAGAATGGAATAGTGATGTTTACATTTGGGATTTCCTTTCCTGTCTAGTTTTAGAGCTTAATTGTCTTTTATTTAGGGAAGAAGGCTTGGGCAGCTGCTCCAATCACTACATCTCTCAAAGGGATTGGTCGGTTAGTAATTCTGTACCACTAAACAGGAAACTAGAAAGGAAGGCTGTGGTAGGAGAGAAAGAGATATTTTAGTGGAGGTAAAGAAGTGAGCTCTCATTGGCTCTCCTTCAAACTTCCAATTTCTGTGTCCAAAAAGCACATTGTTCTCTTGAATTGAGCCTTTTGCCCACTTTGGCAAGGCAACTATGTTTCACATTGGCAAAACTCTCCTGGCTGTTGCTATTTCCAAGTTGGAAAAAAAACAGAGGTGAAGGTGGAGAAATTATGGAGGAAAGGCATTTTTCTTGATTTTCTTAAAATGTGTGTAGGAGGGGAAATACATTGGCAAGGAAAAGAAGGCAAGTAAATGTGGCACTTAATGTCACACTTAGAAAAATGGAAAAATAAAAATGTACCCACTCTAATAAAACTGTCTTTGGAATTTAATTCCATTTTGTTTAATTTTAGTTTTGCAGAAATGTCCATACAACTGAGTAAATTGTACTGATCCAGTCTCCTGAATAAAAGCAAAAATTCCCAGCTTTGCCTTAAATAGTAAAGAGTCAATCAGAGTTCTTTCTGGTTCTTTTTTCAGTCCTCCTCCACTCAAATAGTATTCTTTAGCTTGGCCATGCTTAAGCCAGGAAGGACTATTGAGCAATGAAGGAGATCCTATCCTCCAATTCTTGTACCAGCATCACCACTTCAGTAAGGAATCTCACACTGAGTCACAACAGAGATCCTGTAATGCAACTCCACCCAAAATATAAAGACAACCTCCCTGACAGGTCTGCTCTCCACTTGAAGCCTTCTATTATTGGGGTACTCCCTACTTCTCAAGGGAAACCTTTTTCACTTTTAAATAGTTGTTTGAAAGTTCCTTGAAAGTAGAAAGTTTGAAAGTGTTGACTTGAAATCTACCTTCAGGACACTTCCACTCACTGGCCCTTATTAAGACAAGCAGGATGAATGTATTCCTTTTCTATATGAGCCAACTAGATTCAAAAATAACCATGATTTATCCACTAACTTTCCTTTGAGGTAAATACTTCCTTGTTCCAATAGATTTGTACATGATGTAGCTTCAAATGCTCCTGCTCTCATGAACACCCTCTTCAGGACATCACCAAGTTTCCAAGAAACTTTCTTTAAAATTTGGTACCCAGACCCTAATGCAGACAATGTCATATTAGGACAGAATATGCAGGATGATCAAATTCCTTATCTTAGCCATGCTTTTTATTCATGAAATTAAATGGCATAGAATGATAAGGTATTATGATTGTAATGACTTTGAGGACTAACAAGTTAATTCTAATATTCTCCAAGTAATTTTTCTTTGACTAAGCACAAATGACCAGGACCTCTGAAGAATCAAAAGTACAAGTGTCCCAAACAATACTAAAAAATAGAAGGGAAACTTTAGTAGGTTGAGGACATTGATGGTGATGTCTAGCGTACAAAGGTGTCAAGACATAGAGTCATTGATTTAGAGCTAAAGAGGACCTTGGATCACATTGGAACTGATCTCTTTTTATAGATAAGGCAACTGAGACACAGAAAGGTAGAGTAACTCACAGAGGATCACACAGTCGCAACTGTATGAGACAAGATAGGACTACAGGTTCTCATGATTCTAATTCTAGTGCCCTATTAAGTCCACCATACTGCCTCCCAACTAGCAATCAGTACATGTACAAGTGAGCAGGCCAATGGTCATGGACAGAGAATAAAGGATGCTGGATGGATAGCTAGAGTGTTGTTCTAGTATACATGAACTATTTTAAAAAGCAATTTGGAGGAAGTTTTCCAGAGAAAAAAGGTAAAATATCTCTGAAAGATGTATGGAAATGCATGGGCACAAATAGCAGGCGATGACAAAACATAGTTTGTGATCTGTTCAGTTGAAGAAAAGCACACAGTAATACAAGTGTCTATTAAGCACCTACTGTGTGTCAGGTTCTGCTAGGCACTGGAGGTATACAAAGACAAAGGTGAACTAGTCTCTTACCTTTAAGAATTTGCAGGAGAGAGGCAGTTAACTAGGTAGCACAGTGGATAGAGTGCTAGACCTGGAATCTGGAGGGCCTTGGTTCAAATTTTATTTCAGATGCTTCCCAGATGCATGAAAGTAGGGCAAATCATTTAACCCCAATTGCCCAGACCTTATTGCAGTTCCATTTTAGAACTGATACTGACTTAGAATTGAGAAGACAGAAGGATTTTTAAGAAAGAGTTTACAGGAGAAACTCTTTTTTCATTTAGATCATAATAAAGTTATATTTCAAATATATTTTTGAAAGTGAATTATATATATGTATGTATGTATATATACATACATACATATATGCACACATATTGGTTGATACTGGTGCCAAGGCAGAAGAGTGGTCCAGAGCACTCTTTGTAAAATACTATGTATAGCTATCTTTCCTAAAATCATATTTCCCTACTAGATTTTAAGCTGTTAGAATATAAACTGTCTTATTTAGGCTTTATACATCCACAGCATATAACATCATATTCTGCACACAGAAAGTGCTTAATAAATGTCTGATGAATTAATCATATTTAATTTAGTGGAGTCTGTCCATCATTTCAACCTGTCAGGATATTTTTGGATTTCAATTCTCTCATCCAATATATTACCTATCCCGCTAATCCTAGTTTCAATTGGAAATTTAATAAATGCCATCTACACCTTCATCTAAGTTATTGATTAAAATATTGAAAAGACCAGAGCCAAGGATAGAGGCCTGCATCTATTCACCAGAGACCTTCCTTCCATTTATATCTATCTACTACTAATCACACATTCTTTGAATCTGATTTTTCAAACAGATTCAAAGCTGTCTAACCGTACCATTCTTTAGTCTATATTTGAAAACTTGTCCAACTGTCTAAGTGGTGCCTGGGAAACATTCTGTCAATGCATTAAAATGTTGACTTCACAATATTACTTTTACTCTATATAATAATATATAGATGCCCAAATAGAGGATAATGCAAGAGTTCTTGAGACCTGTGGACTTCTTTCTAATTATATTTATATATATGAATGTAAATATATAATTATATTTCAAGAAATTGGTTTCCTTTGTAAAACCTATGTATTTTATTTTCTGCTTAAAACATAACTCAATGAAAGGGTCTATTGGTATTACCATATGGTCAAAGGGGTCCATGATGAAAAACAAAGGTATAAGAATCCCTGCGGTAGATGACTCAGCACTGGGGTGAAAAATCAGGAAAACTTGCGTTCAAGTTCCACTTCAGAATTTACTAGGTATATATGATTCTGGGCAAGTCACTCTTATTATCCCTCAGTTTCCTGAGCCAAAAATTTAGAGGGCTAACCTCAATGATTATCCTACTATTTATCTGACTACTCCTCAATCTCATTGACTATCAATCTCATCATCTATGTCTTCCACACTTCATGAGGTTGTTCCTTGAGAATATTTCCTAATAGCTCTTCTCTTAGAGAGTTACTTCAGAGCAGGGACCGTATCTCTTTTCTTTCCCTATATTCTAGGTTCAACACAGTACAAATGTTAGAACTAATTAACAAATAATCACAACTCTTCATCTAGTTAGATTTCTCAGGAACTGTGCCTCTTTGTCTTCTGCCAGCCAAGAGAGAACACTCTGTATTTCATCTCCATCCCAAAACTTACTTTTCAGGGATTCCAGACACGCTCTTCAGCCAGCAGTAATGTATTCTCGCCTAATTTACAGTTTTATTTTGACCCTTCTCCAAGGTCAGATGTAATATAAGCATCTCAACATTGCAGCAATTGCAGGATACAACAGAAGATTATTTGTGATAAATGAAAGCTAAGCAGGGGTCATGAGAAGCCAAAACAGAACAAAAACATATCATCTCTTCTGTTAAAATAGCAAAAAAAAAATAAAAATAAAAAATTGCTTTTGCTTGAATTACGTAAGTAAATCTCCAGTTGTTAAAGATCCTTCAGCAAAAACCAAGTTTTCAGCTTTAAAATCCATCACAATGCTTCCAACAAAGATATATTCCACATGCATATGGTGTTCAAGGACTATGTTCTCTGATGAACCTGCCATTGTCCCCAAACTCCCTGGATTAAGATCGAGTCTGGGCATTTGTTTGTGATTTGGCACCTGCTTAAAGTTCATCAAGTTCAGCAGGTTGGGGTGATATATGTATAGTTGAAGGTTTGTTTAGAACTAAAGAATAATGGACTTAACTGCACTCCAGAGAATGATAGTCTAGAGTTGGAATAATATAACACTTTCCCTTGTCACTCCATCTCATCTTGTAGACCCAAAGGCAGCAGAGAAGAAAATGAGATAAGGAGATAGTCAGACAGATAGATAGACAGGCAGTCAGAGGATTGGATGGATGGATTGATAAATAGTTGGATACATCTTAAGTCCCTCCTAGAAGGAGTTGAGGTCACTGGGACCAGACATTGAATCCAATTTGTCTTTATATACCATGAGCCTAAGATAGTACCTTAAATATCATAGTTGCTCAATGACTCTAGCCTACCATTCTAGGCTGATGACATCTCACTCTGCAATGTGCAATCTACATTCCATCCTGTTTGCCCTACTTGTTCTTCCTTTCACACCATATTCCATGTCTCACTCTGTGTAATTGCACTGTTTGTTCTTCCTGTGTGGAATGCTTTTTTTTTTACTTTACTTCTGCCTCTTAGAACTGTCCAATTCCCACAAAATTCAGCTCTAAATTTACTTCCTACATTCCTAATCCTCTAAGCTACTAATGCATACAAAGACTGTGGGTTGTACCAGCATACAAACACTAATCTATTGCACAAAAAAAGAGGCTAAATATTAAACTGGGATTTATTTGTATTTACCTTGAATATACTTTGTATTCCTTATAATCATGGGTTCTTTCTCTGAATACTATGTAAACTGCTTCATGACCATAAGTGGGAGTCCTACTTTTTTGTCTTTGTTTCCCCTGAAACTAATACATAGTAGGTGCTTTAATAAATGCATGTTGATTTTAGAATTTATTGTTGACTTGAAATGACTGCCAGATAAAGGCAATGATATGTGAAAAGTGTGTGCAGGAATGACTGTCCTAGTATCTGATGTTTCTCCTGGTTAGAATATGAAATACTTGGCTGTAGTTCTTTTCTCAATTAACAGGCAGATCTAGGTAGCAGCAATAAAGGTTGACTTATTCACCTCAACATACAGGTAGTACTGATTTCCTCTATTACCTTTCCATGAGGAACAATGGAATGGGTCGACACTTGCTATATACAGGATGGGGATCAGTCTCCTGCTGGATGACTAGAAGTTCTCTGGCACAATGGAATCTCCTTGATGACAGGAATTCCCACATATCTAGCAAATAATATGTGCTTAATATGTTGAATTGGATGGAAGAATTAGCTCTCCCACACTCACTTTTCATAGTGCTGTATTGTATCATGAGGAAACCCAAGGCCTGGAATGGTTTCCTTTGGTTTCAGACATGGATACTTCAAAGGGTTCTCCTTAAAATGAAAGTATGCTAACTCAGGAAGATTGCATATTGGGCCATTGGTACCTATTAGCCCTTTATAAGGAATCCATTTTTTCAATCTGCCAGTCTGACAGCTAGTGAAATCAAGGAAAGGTACATCTCTGATGGTGAAAAAAGAGGGCTTATGGCTAGTCATAGCACAGGACCTGGCCTCCCAGATGGGCACCATGGCAACCAAAGAATAGCTGGGTGCCACTGAATGCCTAGGCAGAGGGGAGTAAGGGAGAAGAGCAAAAAGGGGGTGGAGTGGGAACTCTGTCTAACCAAAGGACAAAGGAACTGGAAATAAAGGAAGATGAAGGCATGATAATGTTCCTGATTACTCAGAAGAACTGCTCAGCAATTAGCAAGGCTTAAGTGTGGGTGGAAGTAGATTTAACTGATTAATGTAGATATAGAAATATACATATATAAATATATATATATATACACATAGATAGATAGATGGATAAATGGATGGATGAATGGATAGATAGATAGATAGATAGATAGATAGATAGATAGATAGATAGATGGACAGATAGATAGAAGGATGGATAGATGGACACACAAATGGACAGAGATAGATGTTTAGACAGATAGCAAGAGAGAGATAGATAATCAGATAGATAGATAGATAGATAGATAGATAGATAGATAGATAGACAGACAGACAGATAGACAGATGTTTCTATTAAATTCTAGATCCTGGCTGGGGGGGGGGTAAATAAAAACACTTGAAAATTCCTTGAGAATCTCTGTGCTTTTCTCATGCAGTGTATTAAAAGAGAATGTTTTTATAAATAAAATTAATATAATACATACTGAGAATATTGGACAAAGTTTCATCTGACTTGTGACATAATTAACATTAACATTGAACATAGAAATGAGAACATGCACATTCATGCACACATACACATATACAGGTTCATTAAACTCCAACAGAACAAAATGGAATATTTCATCCATTTCTTACTTTTCCCTGACACCTTTATCCTTGCTTTGTATAGGATAAGGCAGTGAAAATAAATGACCATGATATCAAATTTCCATGTAAAAAAAAGGAGGTTAACAAAAGGAAGGGTTTTCCCCCTATCTTTGAATTCAAGATAGTATCTACTAAAAAAGATTGGGAGAGGAGAGGAGCAACATATTACATTTATTTAAACATTATATATTGATAAGTTTTGCTTGTTTTATGCCAAGGTATTACCTTTTATTGTTACTAATGCACAGTTAGCTAGATATTCTAAAATAACCTTCATAGATACAAAAAAGATAAATAACCAAGATGAAGAATTGAACATGTAACTAAACCCATATAGAAGAGATTTTAGGAAAATACTTCAATATCTATCAATCAACTACAATGAAGCACTATAATTCAGGAATTAACATTTATAAAAATATACATATATGTATATTTAATACTTGTATAAAGAGCTCAACATCTATGTCTCCACACAAACACAAAAAGCATGCAAGAATGTTTTTTTTTAATGCTTTATTTTTCAGTCATTAGCATCATACCATTTGGGGTTTTCTCAGAAAAGATACTGGAATGATCTGCCATCTTCTTCTCCAACTAGTTGACAGATGAGGAAACTGAGGCCAACAAGGTTATGTGACTTGCCCAGGGTCACACAGCTTGTATATATCTCAGACAAGATTTGGACTTAGGTATTCTTGACTCCAGGTCCAAAGCTCTACCCAATAAACCACCTGACTGCTCCTCTGAAAATACAAAAAAAGCCTGATTTGCCACATTTCATCAGCCTGGGATAGTGGGAAGAGGACATGACTGGGAGACAAGAACCGTGAGTATTTATCATTTCTATCCTGGATTTTTCCTCTTTCAATCTTCAGTAATATACACATACATCTGCCTAGATGTTTACATATGATTTCTGGTGGTTGTTTTTTTTTTAAACTATCATTGGGATTCTATTGGTATAAAGAGCATCTGGAGAAATACTGCATCTGTATATATCTATAATGACATGAAATTAAATAGAAATATACTTATTGAAAGTGGCTAATGAGTTATTTCCCTAGGATACTTTTGAATATATATGTCTGTATATTATATATAAAGATAGATGTGATATGTGAAAGATATTTTACATATATCAATATACATAGATATGATTCTGCTTAGGGCTTATTTGCTTTATAGTATAATATTTCTCTGTAAACATGTTTCTGTATATAAAGTATATAAAGCATGTAAATATATGCTCATATGTATACAAATATAAGCATATACAAAATGTATATATGCATTTTATATACACAGAGGTACATATTTTGTTCATAATTAATTCCATTTGGTTAAAGGAAGGGAATCACATGGCTATGTGTCTTTAAAAAAAAAATCTTGCCCTACGGCTGTCCCAAACTACAGGCACTATTTAGAAGTCACAATTTTACAAATAGTTAAGAGAAAGTGGGTAAACTCAGCAAACTAACCAATACCAAAGACTCCTTTATGATTAGCTAGTTGCTCCACGTGTAGAATATTTTCCCCTTTTTTTTATTTTTAAAGTTAGACTGAAGTCCCACCCAGCACCCCAAGGTTCCAGATCCCTCTGAATAACAAGACCTCCTACAGCACTGCATCCCCCAAACAGCCAGGGAATAGTACTGAAGCCCAGGGAGCAGCACAGTTAACTGCTTTGCCCCAGCTGATTCCTTATTTAATCTCTTCTCTGAGTCCTTTTTCATCAGAGTCTTTAAGAGAAAATGGGCCTTAAACTTACTCACAGTCAAACAACAACCCAAAAGGACATTCTGCAGTCTCCCTCTGTAATTGATAGAAGTCTGTTATTGCAAGACAGATAGCAGCAGGGAACAAAAAAGACAACTCCATCCATTACTGAATGCTTATAATGACTCCATGCAAGCTTTGGCTATTTCAATCATACATCCTCACCCTCATTCCAGCCCCCCATCCCTTCCCCCATCTTGGGTTTCAGAGAACTTGCAATAAAAACATAAGATTTAGTCAGTTATTTTAGGAAGATGGCTCCTTATGCATGCCGCCTAGTTTTAACTCCTAAGTGTGGATCAGCCCGCCATATTTCATTGAATCTCTGGATCATATATTTGGAACAGAAGAGGGCTCAGATGGTCTTCTGGTCAAGACCCTACATTTATTTTATAGATAAGTAAATTAAGGTCCAGAGAGGATGCATCACTTGCCCGGAGTTCAGCTAGAAAGTGACAGAGCTGAGTTCTAACACAGGTTGTCCAATTCTCAGACCTTTCCAGCTTCAACCACCAACTCTATTCTCATACCTAGAAACTGAGCTTTATTCTATAAGGAGGATTTGAGCAGAGAAGTCATCAGACCCACCAGCTCATACATTAAGGACCTAAACATAGTAGGAAGACAAAAGGCAATCCCTGATTGGGCATCTACCCATCTTCTTTAGACAGAAGGGATTTGTAACCTATTTTTGTGTCATGGACTTCTTTGACAGTTTAGAAATGCCAACCAGTGAAGCCCATCTCAGTAAAGAACATCAAGTATAGGACTAGCAAGTAAGCAATTATCTTTGATTCTAATTGTCGACACTGAAAGAACAGGTACATGGACATGAGATGAAGAACCCCTACCTCCAGAGCATAAGCTTCTTTTTAAGGAGGTAAAGGTAACTCCTGATTAGGGCTCAGAGACGGAGGCTGAGCCAAGATTGATTCAGTTTGGAATCACCTTGCCCCCTCCTAGGGGATATGTTTTCAATCTTCTTCTTTGTCCCTGCTTATTCTCTACTCTAGTCTTTCTCTGGTGACTCATCACAGTATGTCAGTATGACAAAGGCTCTGCCAGCACAGGGCAAACAGCAAGAGACTCTACCAATATGGAAAGCCTTCAAGCCTGGGTGGAAGATCTATCTGTCACTAGGGCACATTTTGGGAGGTTTGCCACCAGGTTGGGCACTGAGGGAGGGCTGCATCAGTTTGAAAATGTTCTACTAAGTCCTAGGGATCACCATATCCTTCAGTGGCTGGAATAACAATAATGACATTACAGATCCTAGAAATATGCATTTCTCTCTTGATACTACTAAGAGTCCTATCTTCCCATGCTCAGCCCATTTGGTTTCCTCTATTTATCCATTTTAAATATAGGGCAATTGTGTGACCCTGGGCAAGTCACCTGACCCCCATTGCCTAGCCCTTACCAATACTTAAACACAGTATTGACTCCAAGACCTAAGGTAAGGGTTTAAATCAATCAATCAATCAATCAATCAATCAATCAATAAATGAATGAATGAATAAACATAAATAAATAAATATAGGGCAATTATTCAAAAGTCCTCTTTGAGCTCTCCCTTAATGTATATAAACATATATATAATATAGAAATATATTGTTTATTTTTATAATTATATAAATATAAATATATAAATATAATGCCTTTGGCATTAAAGTATCCTAATGAAAAAAGTTTTTGTCATTCACATGGCAAAGATACTTGACGTATCTTCCCCATGGATGAAAAACAGCCAAATGCTATTTTATTGGGCACATATAAAACTCTAGATGGGCAGTTAGACGGGGCAGAGTAGACAGAACTTTGGACCTGGAGTCAGAAAGACACATCTCCCTGAATTCAAATCTGGCCTCAAACACTTCTGAACTGTGTAAACCTGGGCAAGACACTGCACCCAGTTTGCCTCTTTATCTATAAAATGAGCTGGAGAAGGAAATGGTAAAACCTCTCCAGTTTTTGCCAAGAAAATAGGATCAGGAAGTCAGACATGACTGAGATGACTGCATAACAATCTAAAACCATAGATAGTGTATTGCCTTAATCTTTCTTCATTAATAATGCTTCAATATAAATTATTGTCCCTCCCTCAGTTCTTACCAATTTCACTGTATCTTTTATTAAGTGATAGAAAACAGAATTCAGAAATTGATGCCTTGCTAGGCTGTGAAAATGTTCAAATCTGCCTCTCTACGTCTCATCTGACAGGTGGTGGATTACAGATGCTGAATGAGGGATATAGTGCTTAAGAGGATTAATGTGTTGAATTGGTATGATTAGTTATTTCTTCATTTGCAAAGGACAGTTCCTTTCTCTATTGCCTTCTCCTGGGTAGGGGAGATATTGGGGTCTAACCTCAGTGTGGAAAACAGCACCAGTAAATACTTTTAAACCCTTACCTTTCATCTTAGAACCAATACTGTGTATTGATTCCAAAGCAGAAGAATAGTAAGGGCTAGGCAATGGTGGATTAAGTTATTTGCCCAGAGTTACACAGCTAGGAAGTGTCTGAGGACATATCCAAGCCCAGGACCTCCTCTCTCTCTCTAGATCTAGTTCTCAATCTAGTGAGCCATCTAGTTGAGGGCTCCCAAGCAAATACTTTTAAAAAATATTAAAAAGAAAATAAGGTCTTGTTCAGTACTTCTTCATTCTACATTTCAAAGAAACTGCAAGTAAAGACCCAAATATTGGAATTTTCTGGCCACCTTCTATTTTAAAAAATGTAAGTTTCTTTCATCTCTTTTCTGGATAATTTTACTTCTTTCTTTCCACTAAAATTGCTCATTACGCTTTGTGGATTAATAAGTGGGTTGAATTAAATCCTTGTCAGTTTTTTTCCCCTCCAAATCCAATCTTTCCCCACTAATTTTATAATGTAATTAAAGGAGCTATCAAGGCTGTCTGACATGATTTGTTTTTCATAAGCCCTGCGCCACCTTCCCTCTGTTTTCATTGTTTCAGCCAGCTGCTAAAACTAGTGAGGTTTAAGTGCAGATAATAGTTGCTATTAAGTTATATAACAGAGTTCAAAGTGGCCCAATTGCCATCCTTAAGACATCCTTTTGCCAGGCAGCTGGATGTGAGTATTTAACCAACTTCTGCTCCCATACCATCCTCTGATTATCTTGTCTTTGTTTGACCTTACCATCCATATTATTTATTATTATATAATCTGTATTACTGAAGTCAAATCAACAAGCATTACTAAAGCTTAATTAATTAAATAAGCTTAGTCCACCCTCTATTTGGTGCTAGTTCCCTGTGCTTAGCTCCTTTTCATCTCCTTTCTTAACAGGTTGTGCCCATGCCTATGGTGGATTTTCCTTCCCTCTGCTTCCTCTTAGACTCTTCTTGCTTCCTTCAAAGTTCAACTGAAATGCTGCCCCCTCCACATTCAGGCTTTTCATGATCTGTCCTCTCCCAAGCTTCCACTTCCCCTCTGCAATAATTATCTTGAATGCTATTTTTCATGTATGCATTTTCTCTATACTTAAAACTGGTATATATACTGTATCCACTTTAATGGGAGCTCCATAAGGGCAGGGGCTATTTCCTTTTTCTCAATGTCCCTAACACCAAGCCCAATACATGACCCTATATTCCCAGAAGGTAGTCACAGTATAGAACCTGGAAGCATCCACCTACTCAAAAGATGGAACCCTCAGGGGATGCCTACCCTGACTTCAATGTGTTCTATGAGTTTGTACTTCAACAACAGTAGGTGCTTAATAAATGTTTGCTGGACAGAATTCTACTTCTCCAAGAAGAGAGTGATGAACAACAGAGCTGTACCTAAGCAGCAGCTGAGTCAGACAAAGCTTCTAAAGATTGCAAACCATTTACAGACTTTTTTTCATGTGTCTCCCACTTGCCACCCACCTGGAAGGAAAGGGCTATCATTAACCCCACTTTACAGATGAAGAAACAGAGACTTTTAGAGGTTAAATGGCTTTCCCAAGGTTACACAAAAAGTACTCAGTATTTTAATGCAGGTTTTTCTTGCCTGATTATTCTGTTGTGTAACTCTCATCAAAAAAATAGAGCTAGAGAAGTAATACAGGACCACTATCCATGCCACCATCAGGGTCTGAGATGATGTGATAGATCACCAGAGACCTCTTTCTAACCTAAAGAAATATTATTTAGAAGCTGAATAGATCCCTCAGAATTGCAGGAAGGAATGGTCTAAGATGAAAGTAGTAGGCTTATAAAATAAGCAGGATAGTCTCTATCTCCAGAAGCTTACATTCAAAAAGGTAGAGACAACACATAGAAGATGGTCCAGCTATAGGGTGGATGGCAAAGGCCCCTTGGTTCTTAGGGTGCTTCAGCAAAGCAGACAGTTAAAGCATCTATTCTAGTGACATTTCCATTGATCAAACTATAGTTATTTAACTATTTGGCAGTGCCAAGGATTTGGAGGATAACATTTTTGTCTGAGAATCTAGGTTTGGACCCTAGAGCTATATTGAAATTACTTTCTGGATGTCTACCAATAGTTCTCAGAAAATAACAACTAAATCAGATAGCCTTTTTCTCAGTTTTCATTCTCTTTGACATCTTTATAGCTTCTGACACTACATACCACCTCTCTCTTCTGCATGCTCTCTTCATTAGATCCTGTGACATTGTTCTCTGCTGGTTCTCTTCCTACCTGTCTGACTACATCTAAATCTCCTTTGATGGACCAGCATCCATCTTTAACTCATAAAAATGTCTGCTTGTCAAGAAGCAGTCGTAAGCTTTCCCTTTTCTCAATAAATTCTACCCTTTCATGGTCTCATTATCTCTTGGTGGATGACTTCAAGTACCAGTGGATGTATCCCACCCTAATGACTCACCAGATTCCTCCCATATATAACAAGTTCTCACCTAGACATCTCCAATGGAAAACCTACGCATAATAGAAACTCAACATAAGAACTCATTATTCTCTTTTCCCTGTGTCTCTTTTTCTGCTCTTATTTCTGGGGAGGGATTTATATTTTTCAGTTACTTAAGTTCCTAACCTAAGGCTTAGGGTTGTTCCTTCCTTTTCATTCCTTCCCATCTCCTATCTAATTAATTTTAAAATCGTATTCATTCTTTCTCTACATCTATCATACCCATGTCCTACCACCAACTTAACTCATACCCTACTCAAATTTCACCCAAATTATTGGATTTGTCTCCTAATTGATCACCTCCATTCTACTGGATTACTCTTCAAAGCACCCTCCACATAATAGCCTCAATAAAATTCATGTGACACGGATCTGAGCATGTCACTCCTCTGTTCACATATTTTCAGTGGCTCTGTATTTCTTTTCAGATACAATACAAAACTACATATATATATATATATATATATATATATATATATATATATATATATATATATATGAAACCCTTACTTTCTGTCTTAGAATTAATACTGTGTATTGTTTCTAAAGCAGAAGAGACATAAAAGAGCTAGGCAATGAGTATTGAGTGACTTGCCAAAGGTTGCACAACTAGAGTGTCTTAGCTCAGTCTTAGTCTTGAACACACAACCTGACTCTCAATCCACTGAGCCATCTAGCTGCCCCCAATACAAATTATTTAACCTGACATTTTAGCCTCAGAACAATCTGAATACATTAAGGTTCTCTATACCCAGAATCTACCAACCTTTTCAACTTGTTTCACATTCACATTCTCCCCAGTTATTCCATTCCAATCAAAGAGATTCACTACCCATTTCCTGAATTCAACAGTCAATCCTTGGCCCTCAAAGAACCATACAAAGTCAATTTGGGATCATCCCATTCAATCCATTCATTTTACATAGAAAGAAAGTGGGTAAGGAGAAAGTAAACAGCTTGTCCAAGGGGGCAGGAATAAGAAGGGGAGGGAGGATTGGAAAACTGTATCTTTTGACCCTAATCCCAGTGTTTTCTGAATACTCCATTGACCACCACTATAGAGATGCACTTGCATAAGTTTTTAGAATAAATTCCTTCATCTCCTCATTTTGCAAACCTTAAAGGATTGAAGAGTAAAGTGGAAGGCAGGGAAAGATAGATACCCCCCCCCCATATAGCCTTTCTTGGTCACTTACATGGAAGTAGGTAGCATTATGGACAGAGCACTAGTCCTAGAATCAATTAATACCTAAATTCAAACTGAGTCTCAGAAATTTGGAAACTGTGTGACTTTGGGCAAGTCACTTAACCTCTGTCTGACTCAATTTCCTTATATGTAAAATAGAAATAATTGGCTTCTACCTCTCAGTGTTGTTGTGAGGATGAAGTAAGATATTTATAAAGTGTTTCATATAGTACTGGTATTTATTGTTGTTATTCTGGCTTGTCCAACTCTTTGTAAACCCATTTGGGGTTTTTGTTGCAAAGATAATGGAGTACTTTGCCATTTTATTCTCCAGTTCCTTTTACAGATAGCAAACTGAGGCTTCTATCTCTAGATTTATGACTCCCATGTAGTCCCACAGTATATACTTATCTATATACAGTTGGATTCCTCCCTTCCCTTACCCTAGTATAATTCATGATCCTTAAGGATAGAGATTATTTTCTTTTGTCTGTGTCCTCAGGTTCTAACACAGTGATCTGTCCATAACAGACTCTTAATTATGGTTTGCTGAATTGAACAGAAGATGTGCCTGTGTCATGTTTTCATTATTTCTCTCTTAAAAGCTGGCGTTAATCAGTTAATGCTGTTGTCAATTATTCTGCCTATGTCCCCAGGTGACCAGAAAAATAGATAACTACTCCTCTAGCCATCTAGCCTCATTTGCATGTGTTCTAATCTTCAAAGCATGACTTTTGAGGCTTTTAATCAATAGTTATTTGAGAAAGCTTGTCATTACATCCTAATTGTCCAAATTCATTTTCTTCATTTTTTTCTTATTAAAGGCAAGATTTTCAAATGAGTCAAGTAGACCAGCAATTTTGGACTTATTATGAACTTCCAGTCCTTTTCCCAATTACCAGCAAAGCTCTATTTTCTTTCCCAATGTGGTATTTTCCTCCAGCCTCTGAAGGTCCCCCACTCCCATTTCCTAATGTTAGTTCACCAAGCATTTTAGATACAGCCCAATCTATATTGAGTACCATGTTAAATTAGCCTGTGCACAAGAATCCAGAAAATAAAAATAAGAATAACATCAGGTGTAGTTATTATATAATAAAATTATGAATAAAATGAAAATAACACTAATAATAGTCAGCAAATTTATATAGTATTTTAAGGTTTGCAAAGTATTTTATAATTATCTCATTTTATTCTTACAATAACCCTGGGAGGAACATGCTGTTAATATCTCAAGCTTCCAAATAAGGAAACTGAGACATAGATCAAGCAACTTGCCTAGGGCCACATAGGTACTAATTATCTGATTTAAACTCAGGTCTTCACTCCAGGTTTAGGGAGCTGTCCACTGTACTACTAGTAACCTCTACGTTCATTCCCACCCTTGAAAAGTAACTTCTACTATGCCATTTTTTGGTAATGAATCATAATTAAAATAGGTAACATTTATATAAAAGGCATGCTTGCTTGCTTTTTCTTTTTTCATGGTCCCAACTAGTGATTTCTTCCCCCCAAGAAACTTGGTACCCTATCCTACAACTTGACAGTAAGGAAGTATTATATGAACCTTAAATTGCTATATAAATACTTATTGTTGTTGCTGTTGCTATTGTATTATATATAGTCTTTAAAAGTTGTTAAAGAACTGAAAGATCAAGTGACTTGTTGGTAGTCAGATAACTAATGTCTCTGAGACAGGGCTTATACCCAATTCTGCCTGATTCCATAGTTAGTCCTCTACCCACTATTCTACACTGTCTCACAGTAGGTGCACTTTCAAAAGAAGATGTTATAATACTTAATCCTTTCCAATAAAGTGAATCTTATCTATTTATCTATCTATCATCTATCTTTATTTCAAAAGAACAAACAACTTCAGTATCTCTGCAATACTCTGAGAGTATTTTTTTCCTCAAAGGCAATGAATTTTGTTTTGCATTAAAATTCAAATCATGACCAAAATATCCCATTGGTTTGGGGAATAAGCATTTCTTAATCCCAGAAGATTTAACAGTTAGCCTATAATTAACCCATTTTTACAATTAATCTGCTAAATATCCATTGTATTTTTCTAAGGTCAGATTTGTAGGGGAAGTCCTAAGAGTCCAAATTTCCTCTATTTCTTGTTTTAACAAGCTTTTCCTGTTGCTATTCCATCTTCTTACTGCATTTTCTCCAAACTTTTCTATTTTGATTTCACATAGCTGGTTAGCTGGTATGTCCTCAGAATTCTCTCAGGAGCCCCCATAAGTGTTACTGAACTCTAATTCCATCTAACTGAAGGATAATCTTGTATAATAAAAGTCTTATCTCCTACATTGTGATGAGCATTCCCTTTGGCCCACCAATTTCCTTTTAAAGTCAAAAAGAGCTATTCAGTCAAGAGGAAAGGGAACTAAGCAAAACAAACCAGAGTCTAAATCTCTAAGAAAACAAACTTGAAAACCAGTAAACAATAAAGAAAATGAGGCCAGCAGTCCAAAATTGTGCTTTGTTGTAGCTGTTCATTCTTCAGCTCTTAGAAAGTTCCTTGAGAACCAACAAGATTGAGAAAGAACATTCTAACTTGACTTCAAACAATCCATTTTTATAATGCAAGAATGTGAAATAGAGGAGGGGAAAAAGTTAATCTAAATATTGGAAGGCTCTGCTTAATTATTCCAAAGTTTCCCAGACTAAAGGAAGCCTGGTGTAGTCAGTAAAGTGTTGGGTTTAGGGTCAGGAAGACCTAGATTTATAGATTATGCCTTTGAGACATGGCTCAGGGGTCCCAGGGAAATCACTTCACCTCATCTGATCAAACACTTCCCTACAATTGACAAGCTGTCACCCTCATCATTTGTGATCTTTGTGTATATTTGGCAGGGATTGGGTGAGGATGAGTGGATGGGGATGGAAGTACTTCTATGCTAACAAAATCTGATCTGATAGCACAGAAACATAAAAACTACATGTGCACACACACACACACACACACACACACACACACACACACACACACACCCCTGAACAATGGCAACAAAATCACTTAGATAGCACTATTACATTTGCTCACATTTCTAGAGTGCTTTCAACATTTACAAAGTGCACATCACATATTATTTTGTTCTTTCTCCCCCGTGCCCCAATAAGCTATTGGCCAAAATTGCTGCACCAAACTCCACATGAGGACAAAACAACTCTGAGGTGATACATGAAAAATGTAAGACCTAACCTTATGCCAAGAGCTGAGGAACTCAATGAACTTGAGTGATGAAGTCTTATCAGCCTTGGGATTTAACTTCCTCCTTTCTTCCATTTGTAGAAGAGGAAGGACAGTGCAGGGAGGTGCATGGGGCAGCAGGGAAGGGGATGCTGGATGATTGAGAAGGAGTAGAGGTTGGATAGACAGGAAGGAGCATGCAGTGAATGGATAATGAGTAGGGCACAAGGGCAAATGTCAAGAACTGTTGTGCTTTGCTTCCAAATGGTCTGGCTCTCTCTAACCTTTTTCCACTCTCCTTCAGAAATGATATGCCAAAGTATTCAAGTGCTCTGGAGATAACGGCATCAGATGATCAAGTCCAAACAAATGCTTTCACAAGTACACCCATCTCAAGACAAGCACAAGGAAGATAACTTATTCTGCATAGTCCCCTCTCTACTACCAAGTGAGCCCCAGAACTTTCTCATGTGAGCAATGTCTTAAATGCATGTGCCCAGAAACTGCCAAGCAGTCAAGTTCTGCCCTTGAACAGAAGAGAATGACTGTTCCAGAGGTGTGAAAAATGAAGGCTTTGTCTCGGGAGTTCTACAAGGAGAGGGAATATTAGAGAGCAAATAACACACTGCAAGAGAATCCTGGTCCCTTTTTTTTTACTCCTTCTTAGACCAGAGAGACAGTCCTCTCAGTCAAGGAGAGACCAGGAATCCCAATCAGAAATCAGAGTGGAGGTCAGAATGAGTTCTCATAATTACTAAAATGGAATTTCCTTTACAAAAGAAACCATGATATATTTACTGGGGCCCTCTGAACTGTGATGGTGAATAATTAAAACCACTCTGGAAAGTACATTCTGCACTACTGGTTACATTACTCATGTTGGGTTTTTGTTTGACTGGCTAACTTCATATGCCACACTTCCCACAAAGATGACCTTTGTCATTTGTCTGAATCAACAGAATCTTCTATTTTCTGTAAAGCCAAGACAGGACACATCTTGAACATTAACAGTGCTGCATTGTCCACTCACCATATTGGCATCGAGGTCCCTGAAACCCCACAGGACACTGGCACATCTGGGCTTCTCCATCCAGACATTGGCCTCCATTGAAGCAAGGACCTACTGAGCAGAGGGCTAAGGGTTTGGGTGGAGGCAAGGGAAAAAAACAACAACAAACATAATCCTTAATCTTCCCTTCTCCATTCAAATTCAGGGGGTCTACTTGCTATTTCCTTTAATACAACGTTCCATCTCTCATCCTTTGACTGGAGTTCCCTCCTTGTCCATCTTTTCATCTTGGAATCCTTGGGTCCATTCAAGAACAACCTCCCTACCTAAACCTTTTCCCTCCTTGATTTTTGCTAGCCTTTTTTGATGATTGCTAGCCTTTCCCTTCTTTTCCCCATACATCCCAAATTATTCCTTTTTTACAATGTGTTTATGGAGGGATGTGTTTGTGTATGTACATAAAAATGATTTCAATGTTTGTTTCCACCTCACAAAAATGTGAGTCCCTTAAAGAAAGGGACTGTTTTCAATATTTGTATACCTTCTTCCTAGGCAAATGCCTAGCAAAGAGTGGTTAGATAAGAGTTATTTCTTGAAATGAATTGAAATAAAGAACTTTGTGGAAGGAATCATACAATTTGAAATCACTTGAGAAAATATTTATTGGGAGTTCACTGCATTGGGGACATGTTTTAATCCATAAAACATGGTTTCTGCCTTCTGGGAGCTTACTCTCTTTTACTAATACATCCATTGTCACCACCATCTTCATGAAGAGCTCATATTCATATCTCTGAGTTTTGCAAAGCATTTTATATAATAATTTGATCATCTCATTTGGTCAGAGAGATAATTCCATTTTGCCAGCATGATAATTGGCTCGATTTTCCTCCTAGTTTCAAGTGAGCCACCCCATTGGTTTGGCCAACATAGAAAGTTGCCAGGATCAGACTCTGCATGGACAGCTTTGCACTGCTCCTTTTTAGCATGGACAGCCAAGAGCAACTTCACTAAGACATTTCAAGAGCAGAAAACACATTGGGCAGTGCAGCAGGACACCAGTGAAGTCCCTAAGGTAAGGGATGGCAGGAGAGATGAATCACCGTGTTGCCCGGCTGCATTGATTGTGGCACACTGAAGCTTTTTTAGCAGCTCTGCTGTGACCCTCAACAGAGAATGCAGGTAAAGGAAGAGCTCAGCACAGGCCATTTTTCTCAGTGTGAATGAAAGAAATAACGGGGCTAGCTCTGCTATTTGAGGGCTGCCGGAAAATTCAAAGGGATCCAGAATCCCGGCATGAAAGGGTTCCTATTTTTTTTCCTCAAAAGTACCACATACAGCCCTTTAAGAAGTAAATGACCCTCCTGCTTCCTCAATTAATAAAGCCATGGAGAATCTGAGAGACCTATTTAGATTTCCTACAGTGATTTCCCCATTGAACTGGATTCCAGATGACAAACCTGACGATAGGGAAAACCAGCAAAAGGAAAAAAAGGAGATGGAAGTAGAGGTGTGCCCTGTCTGGCTTCAAATAAACCTCCTTTTAAATACAGAGATGGAGCATAATGCTTTCACAGCACCCAACCCAGCATTAGATGCTCTTAACAAAAATGATCTCGGCTGTTTCTTTGTCCATTCTGCGTGTGTTTTCTCTCCAGAGAGCTGCTCTCTGTCTGTAGGAATTCTAAAGGTACCTAAAACTTGGCAGCGTACAATTGAGGCCCCAAACAGCCAAAGTAGGCCTATCTGCTTGTTCCTGGTGGCTTTCGATTAGATGGAAGCAATGCTATAAAATGCTTATAGATTGACCCCCTCTGTCATGCCCAATCTCTCTTATCTTCAATTTCCTCTTTTCTATTGACTCATTCTCTACTACCTACTATATGCCCATATCTCCTCCATCCTCACAAACCTGTTACTTAATGCTTCCATCCCCAATAAGATGATCCTATATCTTTTCTGCCCTTCGTAACCAAACTCAGAAAGGTCCTCTACAATAGGTGCCTCTACTTTCTTCTTATTCACTTAATCCACCAAAACTGTTCCTCCAAAGTTACTAATCATCTCTTAGTTGCCAAATCCAATGACCTTAATCTTTATCCTTATACTCTCACTTCTGTGAAGCCTTTGACACAACTGATCACTCTCTTCTCTAAAGATTTTTAAAGATCTAAAGATTTTTGGGACCCCACTTTCTCTTGGTTGTCATTTTACCTATTGGACTACTCCTCTATTTCTGTGTTGGACCCTTCTCCAAATTTTGTGCCCTAACTTTCCTCAGCCCTGAGGTCTCTTCTCTTTTCTCTCTATTATGGTTTCACTTGGTTATCTCTTCAGTTCCCATAAATTTAATTACCATCTCTATGTTGATGATTCTCAAATTTACCTACATTCCCTGCTGACCTCCATTTACACATCTCCAACTGCCTTTCAGACATATCCAGAAGACATCTTCAACTCAACATGTCTACAACTGAACTCTTTATCTCTCCCTCTTAACCTACCTCTTTTTCTAAATTCCTGATGATTGTCAAGGGCCACCTCAACTTCCCAATCTCTCAGGTTCAAAAGCATGGTGTCATCCTTTGCTTCTCACTACTTTTCACCCCCATATTCAATCCATTGCCAAGACCTATTGTTCATCTTTGCAATATCTCTCTAATATATCTGCTTCTCTCTTCCCTTATGACCCAGTGTTTGGACTATTACAATAGACTAGTGATGGGTTTGCCTACTTCCAATCTCTCCCCACTCCAACCTGTCCCTTCATTAAACCACCAAAGAGATTTTTCCTAAAGTACATCTCCAACCACATCACCTTCCCCCACTCAACCAATTTCAGGAGTTGCTTCTCATCTTCAGGATCAAAAATAAAATCCTCACTTTCAGTTCAAAGCCTTCATAACCTAGTCCTTCCCACATGCTTTTCCATTTCCATTTTCATTATACCTTAAACCCTCACCCCCAAATCTCCTTTGATCCAGGCATTCTGGTTTCCTTGCTATTCCTCAAGCAAGGCAATCCATTTCTCAGCTGGGGACATTTTCTCTGGCTGCCTTCAGGCCTGGAATACTCTCTTCTCTTCATCTCTACCTACCAACTTCCCTAGTTTCCTTTAACTCCCAACTAAAATTTCATCTTCTATAAGAATCCTTTCTCAAGCCTCTTATTAGTGCCTTCCTTCTCTATTTGTTTCCTCTTTTTCCTGTCTATATTTGTTTATTGTGTCCCCTCCCACCTTTTGATTGTGGTCATCTCAAGGTCAGAGACTATCTTTTGCCTCTTTTATACTCCCAGAGTTGAGCATACCCTTTGGTACATGGTAGGTACTTAATAAATGCTTATTGAATGACTTACCATGCAGACAGCCAGGCTCATGTTCTTGCTGGCTCCAGCCAGGACAGCACCTGTAGACTGTCTGATGCTGCATGCTATATACCTGTCTGTAGACAGTGTAGTAGCCAGTCCTAGGAAACAGAGAAGCAGGGATTAGGGAAACATCATCCTCTTTCCCACAAGACTTTACCCAGAGCTGCCATGTTAAATCCACAAGGCCTTAGGTTAATCCTTCTGCTCTGCCTACCCCTCAGTAGTTTTTCATCATATATCAAATAAAAGCCAAAAAGTTATTTTGCCAAAAGTATGTGGATTCAGTTCTTTCTTTGGAATCCTTAGGGTTATCTGGGTCATAATGTCAGTTCCTTGATTCTACTTAATCCTATTACCAGTGGATAATGACCCTCCCTTTGAACTTCTCCTAGCAAATTGCTCTATAATTCTCTAGTATGACTGGGGAGTGTAGGGATGTCTGTTTACATATTGTCTCCAGCAAGACTAGTAGCTCCATAAGGGGCTTACCTTACCTTACCCTTAGAGCACCAAATAATGTTCTGAAGTCAATCAGTCAACAAACATTTATTAAACACATCCTATGTTTTAGACACTGTTCTTAAGCACACAAACAAAAATGCCTGTTGACAAGGGGTTTACATTCTCTTGGGGGAGATGGCATGCAAATTACAAGACATATACAGAGTACATGGAAGGCACCCTGAAACAGGAAGGCATTGGTACCTGAAAGCACCAGGAAAGGCCTCCTAAAAAAGATGAGAGTTGGGTTGAGCCTTGAAAGGAGTCAGAGAGATAAAATATGGAGGTGAGAAAGGAGCATTCCAGGTGTGGAAAGACAGAAGTTCTAGCAGCAATTTAATAAATATTTATTAGATACTGAATGAAGTGGCATCTCCAAAATGGTGAGTGCAAAGTCAAATGATAAAGACTTAAAGGTTAAAGTACAATTCAGTTCACTTCAAAAAATAAATAGTGGGGTAGGGGGCAGCTAAATGGCTCAATAAATTAAGAGCCAGGTCTAGAGATGGAAGGTCCTGAGTTCAAATCTAGCCTCAGATACTTACTCAATGTGTGACCCTGGGCAAGTCACTTAACCCCATTCATTGCCTAGCCCTTACTTCTCTTCTTCCTTGGAACCAACACATAATATTGATTCTAGGGCAGAAGGTAAGAGTTTTAAAAATAATATTAAGATCCTACAATGTGTAAATCACTATGCTTAAATAATATTCTAAGAATACAAATATTAAAAAAATTAAGTGTCTATTAAATTCATACTTTGTGTTGAGCAAAATACTAAATATATTACAAATATTATCTCATTTAAAACTCATAATAACCCTCATAAGTAGGTTCTATTATTATATCTTTCTTTTTTTAGGTGAATTGTTGAGGTCTCACAGCTAGGAAGCACTGGAGATGCTATTTGATTCCAGGCTCAGTGTTCTATGCTCTGTACCACCTAAATGCCTAGGTGTTCTCAAAGAAGAAAATAAAAATGTCTCCACTCTCAATGAGACTTACATTAGTCTAGAGAAGAGAAGATATAGTATGTATGCAATGCAGTAGTAGGAAACAAAATAATTCTAAGAGGGAGAGAGAACCAATAACAATTAATCAACAAACAGTTATTAAGCATCTATTGTGTGCCAGGGTCTGAGCTTTACATTGAGAATATAAAGAGAAAAGTTCATTAGTGTCTGCCTCCAGAGGCTAATATTCTATCAGGAGAGAGATCTTTTAGGAGAGAAAGCAACTGAGCTATAATTTGAAGTCCAAATTCCTCTCCTTTGAATTCAAGTTTTCCTTTTTAATTGTGTCTTAAGTTCATAGATTTATTTTTATCTGTAGAGCTCAAAGAGACCAGAGAGGTCATCTAGTCCAACCCCCTCATTTTACAGATAAGGAAACTGAGGTCTGGTGCAGTTAAAGATTTGCCTAAGGTCATAGCTAGCAAGTAGCTAATTGAGGTTTGATCTTCTAAGTTCAGATCCTGAGTTCTTCCAACTGCATCCTGCTGCATCTTCCCACTGAATCCTTAACACAAACCATCTGCTGTCTTTATTAATTCTAAGTTTTTGCTTATAATGTTTTCCTTTTGTTGGTCAGTTGTTTCCATCATGGCCAACTCTTTCCGGTTTTCTAAGCAATGATACAGGAGTGTTTTGCCAATACCTTCTCCAGCTCATTTTACAGATGAAAAAAACTGAGACAAGCAGCCTTAAGTGACTTGTCCAAGGTCACATAGCTAATAAATGTTTGAGGCTGAATCTGAACTCATGAAGATCATTCTTCCTGATTTCAAACCCAGTACTCTATCTACTGCTTCCTAGCTACCCAGAGATGTTAAGCATAATCTCACAGGATAACAAGTGAGAGTTGGATTTGAAATCCAAAACATTTTTCTACTCTCTTCCAATGGGAGTGGGATTTTAGATTAAACTTAGTCAATGAATCTTTACGCATTTCACTTTCCTTGTGTGTTAAAAATAAAAAGATGAAAAAAGACAATATGACTTCTATGTCTCTTCATACTCTATACCCATGATCCATTTAAACTCAGTAGTGGTCAAAGGGTATGTCCCTAAAGTTAACAATTAACTTGAAAAATTTTTGGAGGATAATAAATAGTAGTATAAAATTATTTCATTTTAGAATATTTAATTAGGTCTTTGTCTAGCCTCTCACTCAATCTCCCCATATAAGGATGAAGAAAAGAATGAATGAATGAATGAATGAATGGGCATTTACTGAATGTTTACTCTGTATCAGGCATTGTGCTAAGTCTAGGAATAGCAATTTAAAAAGTGGGAGATCCATTCCTTCCCTCAAGTAGTTTATGTTCTAAAAAAGAAAGACAATATTTAGAAGAAAGTTGTTCATGGAAGGATATTTTGGTTTAGGAAATGACATGGAAGCTAAGTGGAACCAAAGGGAAGGTGATTGACATGCCCTTTCCAGAAGCAGTGATTGACCTAATTTAACTAACATTAGCCAGAGGAAGATGTGGAAAGGATTAGCCAAAATGGTGACTAATTTTCAAAAAGTCCTGCATTGGCATATGTATGTATGTGTACTACGTATATTATGTGTATAAAGACACACACACATCTACATATTACATATAATTATATCATAAATATATTTGTGTAAGTTCCAATTTATATTTAACCAAAACCCCCAATTAAAGACTCCTGAATCCACACATATAGTATCCGTTTATATAGAACTCTATCAAGTGCTGGATCTATCTCAGTTTTTCCCCAGCAAATAAAAGAAGCCCTTGAATGTTTGTCAAGAACTATCGTGAGCTTTACAAAATTCTTTCTGAAGTCTTTACTCCTCAAAAGGGTGGGATGTCATTTTCCAAGAGCAGAGAGCTTCTTCTGTTTCTTCTTATGTACCATAATCAAGAGAGAGCTAAAGGCTCTGACAAAGTTCAGGTCACTGCAGGCTTCCCGTTGCTACAAAAACATCAAGGGTGGGTCTGAAATTAATTTAGAACTGTTGATTCCCTGGGATTTCAAGTGCATTCCTGACGATATACTGGCATTGTATTCCTTGTTTGTACTGCTAATCTTCCGTCCTCAGCTAAAAGCCTTTCTAGAAATTACAAGTAGCAATGTCAAGTCTAAAATAACCTAAGTCCGGCAGAAACTTCAAGCAGTATCATGGCAGATAACCACAATATCCAGCCATGAACATCACAGACAAGCCCCAGTACTTAGGCTAATTGTCTTATTACTATGTAGTTAGCCTTGGTCTCTATTTGGAATTGTTGTACATCACTTGTGTACCTAGTGTGAAATACTCCCCTGCTTAATCAATTTTTTGCTGTTTCCTATAACCAAATGGTAATAAACTGTAATTATTGAAGGGGGAAAAAAGCTCTTTTCCACTATTGCTCACAGATATATTTTACTAAAAACCATTTAGATTATTACACCCTGAAGCTAGCCCCTATTTAGTTTGTTTTTAAGACACTGGAAATGGGAGCAGAGAGAAGGTGAACCATTCATTACCTTCTTTTATATTCCATGCACCATCTTGGTCCACTACAGCCTTGCTTCCATAGCCTCATAGTACGAGTGAAGGGTTGGACACAAGGTTGGGGAAGGCCAACCATACCCAGAACTTCTTCCTCACACACATTGGGCCTTAGAGAAGAAAAGGACAACAATACTAAGCTTATAAAACATATATATTTCTCAATTTCAAGTACAACTTGACAGCAGCCAACTCTTTTCCCAGGGTTTTAGAGAAAGACGCAAGATTCTACACATTTTTCTGGATATTGATAGGTCGTATTGTTGACCCACATCAAACTTAAAATTTACTGAAACTCTTAGTTCTTTTTTTTCAGATGGAGTCTATCTAACCTCTTCTCCATTTTGTACCTACACAATTGGCTTTAAAAATGTATGAGTAAAACCTTACATTTATCTCTTATACATCTCCCTTTCAAAAGGTTTAGCCAAGGGCTCCAACCTGACAAGAACTTTTTTGAACCCGATACTCTCTCCAACATGTTAACTATCATTCCCAATTTGTGCCATCTGTGGATTTGAGTCATTTTCCATCTATGCCTTCATTAAAGTTAATGATAAAAATATCCAACCTGCAAGGGAAAACATGGAATCCCTAGGACATTGCACTGGAGCCATCCTTCCAAGTTGTTATTGAATCATTAATGACTATATTTTGGGTCTGGTCATTTGACCAAGTCTAAGTGCATTGAACTTGCACAAACGGCTAGCCTATTTGTCTAAATCCAGCTCAAAAGAATAGAATGAGAGAGAGAGAGAGTTATTGCCGAATTCTTTGTTCAAATCAAAATACACTCTAAGACATTCCCTTGATCTATTTCAAAAAGGGGGGAAAAAAACAAGATTAGTACAGAAGAACTCGCTTCCCAGAGATTTTTGACTGATTCTGTCATCATTACCTTCTCCTCTAGGTGTTCACTAACCTCTTTAATAATACAGTAATATTCATCATACAGAATTTTGTAAGGAATCAAAGGCAAACTCTTTGGACTGTAGCTCAAAGTTCTTTCCATACTATATAATTATGGTGGCTGTTTTAGCTAATTATCATGTCCTATTCTTCATGACTCCATCTGGGGTTTTCTTAGCAAAGATACAGCTTGCCATTTCCTCCTTCAGCTCGTTTTACACATAAGGAAACTGAGGCAAACAGGGTCAAGTAACTTGCCAAGGGTCAAACAGTTAGTGTCTGAGGCTAAATTTGAACTCATGTCCTCTTGACTCCAGGAGCAGGACTATATCCCCTGCACTATTTAGCCACCTCAAATAATTATTAGGATAATCGTTAGAATGTGACTACAGTAACTTTTTACATTACCTATTTTGTTTATGACTGACAATCTTATCATGTAATTTGCCTTCCAAAACACTTGGAAATATTGATCTCTTCAATACTTGCATCAACTTTTCACTGAACTCTTTTAACATAACTCATATCTGTACATCACTGCAAAAAATCAATTAAAAACAATTTCCTCAGCATCTATGATGTTAAGTACTGATGATACCAAAAAACAACAACAACAACAACAATAATCCCTGCCCACCAAGTGCTTTGAAATACTAAGAAAGGAGGGAAAGATTGTCTCACAGAGGTGGCATCTCAGCTGATTTGTGACAAAAGACAAGGATTCTGAAAGGCAGAAATAAAGGGAGAATGCATTCCAAGAGATGTAGATGACCTATGCAAATTTATAGAAGGAAAAGATGGCACAATACATGAAGGAGAACTACTAGTTCAATTTGAGTAAATGCAAATTTTCAGAAAAGAAATAAAAAGCAAGAAAGCTTAAAAGAGGTAGTAGCTAGAAAGAGAAATTCTATTTCAAATAACTAAAAACCCATCAAATATGTGGGTATATACCCAGTTGTAGAATTATACCTCCCAAGTAATCTCTACAGAAAAATGGAAAGATTTAGATTATTAGAAAGGTATTTATTACTCATGGTTAGAAGATATTTAAATATATATGTATATAAATATGAAGAGAGAGGGTATGTATATATATGTATATATGTAATTATATATAGATATATATGTATGTGTGTATATATGTAAGTATATAAATATATGTATATATTGAGAGAATTAAACTACTTAAGCTTAATTTTAATGCTATCACAAAAGTTAGACCCCAAAAAGATAAAGCCAACATTAATTTGAAAGAACTAAAGGTCTAGAATTTCAAGGAAAGTGACTATTTAAAGGAAAAATAAAAGGAACTGGTGCATTGACATTTCAAACTATATTGTAAAGCAATAATGATTAGTATAAGATGGTTAATAATAGAAGATTAGGACAAACTAGATGGATGTGAAGCAAGTACAATAGTGCATGGCATAACAATGTCTACAACACAAAACAACTGTAGATTGCTTAATAAGAAAAATAGTACGCAATTTGGCAGAAATCAGAATTAGACTAGGTTTTTATACCATGTAACTCAATTATATTTATACAGATACATGTAGATATGAAAGATCAAGTCATATTTTAATTAAAGAAAAACAGAAGATAATTTTCAGATCTATGATTAGGAAGATAATTCTTAATCAAGTGAGATAGGCATTCATGAAATCTAAAGTCAACAATCAAGAATGGAGTTCCTAGTCACCAAGTGGAATAGAGTGTGTGAAGAATGGCATGTAAGCTAATATAAATGAATGGAAGAATGGATGGAGAAGAGTTAAGTATAAAAAGATTAGAAAGAATAGGAGAGGGCAAGGACAATAAGAATCCTGGGATTGGCAAGGCTCCCTAAATCCACCAGTCATGCTTCCAGCCAAACCTATACAGCCACCACTTAAGTAATATACTCCTTTGGAGGGGAAACCAGTCATCTTCACCACTCAAAGAATAGTTGATCTAGATTCTCTAAATAGAAAGGCATTCTGAGAGATATGCTGGAAGTATCATACACCAGTCAAGTTAAATGTCCTTCAACTCCTTGACTGCCATCTATTCTTAGTTCCTGATGGAGACAACCTCAAGAAAAGGAACATAAAAGCCTCAATAGTAGTAATCCTTTCAGCTCTCACCCTGGGAAATGACATCTGCAAAAACCTGTCAACTGTTGCTTAAGGTGCTACAATAACAGTTACTAAAGACACAAGAAAGTTCTTGCTGCCAAAATCTTTGGAACTACCAATCAGTTCAACTTGAACAACTGATGTGACTTTACAAGTGGAAATTACACTAAAGAAGAGGCATTTACTATCTACTTTATCATTAAGGACCATGGAACCTTTCCATCTGATTTGCAGTTGAAAGTTCTCTCTATGTGTGACCTCCATTATTAGAATTTGGACTTCTTGAAATTTGGGATGTTCTTACTTTTCTATTTGTGTCCTTAATATTAGCACACTGCTTTGCACATAGTTAGTATTTAATAAGTGTACATTCATTTATTCATCTACTCATTCATGATGAAGAGCTTTAAATGTCAGAGAATTTTATATCTGATCCTAGAGGAAATAGAGAGCCACTGGATTTTAATGGGTAAGGAGGTGACATGATTAGACTTAGACTTTAGGATAATCACTTTGACAGGTGAGCAGAGGATGGATTGGAGTGGATATAGACTTGAGACATTGAGACCAATTATAATTTTATTGTCCTGGCAAAAGGTAGCAAGGGGATGAACTAGCACAGTGGTTTTATGAGTAGAGGGAAGAGAGTGTATATGAAGGATATTGTGAGCAAAGTAGAAATGACAAGATTTGTCTACCGACTGGAAATCTGGGATGAGTGGAAGTGAATAGATGAGACCTAATGACAGTTCCCAACAAATGAATGGCTAAAGAATGTGAACAGAGTTTTTAGAATCTAATGTTTGACAAATCAATAAAAAAATGAAAAATGCCCCAAATCAGTAATAATGATAGAAGTACAAGTTCAAAAAAACTCTGAAGTTTCACCTCTCATCTATCAAAGTGGACCTGGAGTCAGAAAGACCCAAGTTCAAATCCTGTCTTATACATTTCACTAGCTATGCGAATCTAGGTAAGGAACTCTGCTTCTGTTTGCCTCAGTTTTATCCTAAGTGAAATAGAGATAATAATAGCATCTATTTCCCATGGTGGTTGTGATAAAAAATGAGATAATATTTTAAAGTATTTGAAACCTTAAAGTGCTATACAAATGTAACTGTTATTAGATAGTATGTAAGAAGCAAATACATTAATACACCTCCTGAAAAATCATTTAAAATTTTGGGAAAATGTAAAGTTTTATGCCTTTTGACCTAGGATATATATCCCTAAGGAGATCAGTGACAGAAAAAGGTCCTGTCTGGGACAGAAGATTTCTATCAGTACTCTTTGTTGAATAAAAAGCTGGAAACATATTGGGTGCCAATGGATTAAGGAATCTCTGAACAGTCTGTGGTTGATGAATGTCATAGAATATGACATGAGAGATGACTGTGAAGCAGTGAGACATGACAAGTTGGATAAAGAATAAAGAAAACAAAACAAAACAAAAAGAAATAAACACACACAGTGTGCATGTGTATGTGTATATATGTGTGTGTGTGTGTGTGTGTGTGTGTGTGTGTATGTATATGAAATATTTTTAAAGAGAGTTTAATGAATCAAAAAGTCAAAATCTGGAAGGGCCCACAGAGACTACTGAGTCCAACCCCACCCCTTTTATAAATGAAGAAACTGAGACCCAGAGATATGAACGGACTCAAACAGGGTCATACAGCTAATATGAGTCAGCATTTGAGCCAGGTCTTCCTGACTTCTTCTTGAGTCCAAGGTTTTAGGTATACATATACACTATGCTATTTAAAGGGTTGAAAAGGGAGACTTGCAGAAATTATTTTGAATAATGTTAAATGCATTTTTAAATGGAACAGATTTTTTAAATGTAGAGAGCTAACCTAGAGAAATCATTTGAAAAAAATAAAATGTTATTGATGTCTTTATTTTTATATCATCATAATTTCTCCTAGGATCCTGAACCCCTTCTTTACCCCTCCAGTTGAGATATCTCATTTAAGATATAGAATTTCTTTAAGAAAGGAAAATGTGAGTATCACCGATCAATAAATAAAAGGTATGGAAATAGGTGCAATATGCAACACTTATGGACTTCTCACATCCACCCAAGGATGGAGAGGGATGATTTCTTATATATTGTCTTTTTGAATCATAATTTCTAATTTTGCAAACAATTATCTTCATTTTTTTCTGTCTGTTCTTGTGTTTATATTGCTGTAATCATTGCATATATTGTTTGGCTCTAATTTACTTCACTGTGTATCAATGTAGATCTTTGCAGGTTTCTCTGTATTTATCACATTTGTCATTTCCTGAAGCAAACTAATATTCTATCATATTCATATACAATTTCTTTAGCTGTCTTCCAAATTTCCAATCATTTGTTATCACTAAAAGTAGGACTATAAATATTTTGGTACACTTAGATGCTTTATTTTTATCAATGGCATCCTTGGTAACCTATCAGCCTGATAATAGAATCTCTGGGTCAAAGGGAATGGACATTTTAGAGACCATTTGCATAATTTCAAATTGCTTACCATAATCATTGATTCACAAGTCTGCCCCAAATGCATTAATGCACCTGTCTTCTAACACCCCAACGCCAATTACTTTTTTTCCTCTTCTGTCATCATTGCCAACTTGCAAGGTGAGAAATTTTAACTCAAATTTATTTTATTATTAATGGATTTGAAGCATTTTTGTTACAGTTGGATTGAGGAGATTATTAACACTGATATGTTTGTATTTCATCCTGGAGGCAATGGGGAGTCACTGAAAGTTTTATATCCAATAACGATGGTCAGGTTTGTGTTTCAGGAAGATTGTTTGGATAGCTTGGTGGAAAATAAATTGGAGAGGATCTAGGACAGAGACAGGAATAAATATGCCTATCTATAAAGTTATCAGGGCAGACACAAGAATAGAAACTAGTAGATGGAAGAATGAAATAGTCACTTTTTAGTCTCTGTGTGGCCTTCTTAGTGGAATAACCTATTTCTGGAGAAATTCAAAACACATTCTCTTATCCTAGAAACCTAAGAAAGAGTAGTAGCACTAATGATCATTGCTATTTGTGGTGGTTGTTCAGTCATTTTCAGTCATGTCTGATTCTTGGTGACCCAATTTGGGATTTTCTTGGCAGAGATAGTGGACTACTTTGCCATTTCCTTATCCAACTCATTTTACAGTTGAGGAAACTGAGGCAAATTTGGTTAAGTGACTTTTCCAGGTTCACATAACTAGTATCTGAGGGAAACCAAATTTGAACACAGGTCTTTCTGACTTCAAGTCTGGCACTCTATTTGCTGTATCACTTAGCTACCTTTTTGTGATCCTGGTGTTTCTAGAAGACTAGATTCCAATTCTGATTCAGGTGAGCATACTTTCCTGGGCACTGTAGGGGAACCTCTCTCTGATGCTATCCTGAGAAATGTTCATTTGTCTTTTTAGAATTTTAGTTACTCTTTTATGGAGCTACAGTAAATGTAAGTTATTTTTGTTGGGGCAGTTTTTCATTTTAGGTTGAGTCCTCTGCCAAGAATACTTTTGGATGTAACACTACCTTTCATTCCTAAATCCAAGGCACTAGAGAGAGTCAAAAATACTTTCTCACGTGCTGTGTGAGTATTTCAGGGAGATGAAGAAGGGCTCAGTGAAAACTGATGCTGGATAGAATACTGCTTTTCTCCTATTTAGCTCTGAACCAACAACTTCAGCTCTAAGTCACAATGTATATTCTGCCCCTTTGGGAGATTTTGTCTCTTTCCTCAAATTCTTGCCATTTATGTTATATGTGAAGTAAGTCCTTGATAAGTCTCCAATATACAATGGAGAGTCGTCAAGTCTCACTTCTTTGCCTATTGTGGGGCTTTTGACCCAGAAACAAGATGGTAAGATCATAGATCTAGAAGGGACCTCAGAGATCATCTAGTATAACCCCATCATTTTATAGATGAGGCAACTGAGGCTAAGAGAGGCCAAGTAATTTCCCCAATGTTACATAGATAGTAAATGTCAAGGCAGTAAGGTGGCCCTGAGGACAGAGTGCAAATCTTGGAGTCAAGAGGACCTGAATTCAAATCTAGTCTCAGATACTTATTAGCTATGTGACCCTGAACGAGTCACTTAACTGAGTTTGCCTCAGTTTACTTATCTGTAAAATAAGCTGGAGAAGGAAATGGCAAACCACTCCAATATCCTTGCCAAGATAATCAAAATGAGGTCATGAAAAGTCAGACACAACTGAAAGATGACTGAACAAGTGTTAGAAGTTGAATCAACCTAGTCTTCTTACTTCCAATACAGGGCTCTTAACATTGCACGATACAGTGTCTACCCAATTCTGTACCATCCTGAGTCAGGATGCCATACAGAGTGAGTACTATAATGGACTAAGTGCACTATATTGTCAGAAGTCATCTTAACATGCAGAGCTAAGAGGACCATCTATTATAAACTAGAAGGGACCTTCGGGATCACACAGAAGGACAAGAAAAATCCTCAGCCTAACATTTTAACTTGATTTTCTTTTTTTATAAAATTTTTTACCTTTCATCTTAGACTAATACTATATGTATTGGTAACAAGACAGAAACATGGTAAGGGCTAGAGACAATTGGGGTTTATTGACTTACCCAGGGGCACAAAGTTAGGAAGTGTCTGAGGCCAAATTTGAACCCAGGACCTCTTGTCTCTCAATCCACTGAACCACCTAGCTGTCCCCCACACACTTGATTTTAAAGATTAAGAACCTAAGCACAAAATAAATAAAGCAGCATACCTGAGGTAACACAGGTTATACTATAAGTAACAGAGCTGGAATTCAAACTTAACCCTTGAGTTGGTAGATTCAGGGTCAGAGGATCTGAGTTGAAATCCCCATTCTGCCAATGGCTATCTCAGGGACTGTGGACAAGTCCTCTCTTTACTTCTGGGCCTCAGTTTCCTCCTTTGTAAAATTATAGCCTCTGAAGTCCCTCCTGCCTCCAAATTTTAACCCTCCAGTCCTCAATTCACTACCCTCTCTTTGCCTCAGTTTCTTTTTTTTAAAACTTTATCTTCCATCTTGGAATCAATACTGTGTATTGGTTCCAAGGCAGAAGAGTGGTAAGGGCTAGGCAATGGGGGTTAAGTTACTTGCCCAGGGTCACATAGCTGGGAAGTGTCTGAGGCCAGATTTGAACCTAGGATCTCCTGTCTCTAGGCCTGGCTCTCAATCCATTGAGCAACCCTACCTCAGTTTCTTTATCTCTAAAAATGAATAGGTCACAGTTGTCTGTGTGGCCAGCAATCCTTGTGGGTGCAAACCAGATGAAACCGTAATTGGGAAATGTTTAACAAAATAAATTGAAATATAATAAAACATTGTTGACATTGACAATATTATTAATAGTTTTGTGGATATTTTTATAGTTTTTGGTCTTGGTCATTGCTGGTTTTCTGAGCCAATATATGACCCAGAGGGATCTATTTTCATTTGGGGTTGGCTCACTGGACAGGACAATCTCTGAGCTCCTTTCCTTCCATGTCATGATCCCGACTCCCCAGGCTATCTTTGTCCTTGGATTCTTCCACCACATGATGCAGGGTAGAATGAAATGGCCACCGAGGTCCCTTCGCATGGCTCCCAACCCCATGGTCTCTCCCTGTCCCTTCCCTCCAAACACCAAAGTCATTTGTACCGAAAACAATGTCATTCCTGGGAGGAAGAACCCAGCTAGATCGTTGGCAATTTGGAGTCGGGTGTAACAAATCTGAAGGGAGCCAATGTGTCACTTCCTAAATAGAATCTAATATGACATATCCTAATGGACATACTAATTAAAATGAATAAAAGCCACCATATTGCCTGGATGGCTGCCTGGCCCCCCTTGCCCAGGTGTAGGTAACATTGTGTTATCAGCAGTTGGGGAAGAAACAGAGGACAGCTCCTAACTTTGCTGTTCTAGAAGCTGCCCATATAATATTCCAAAGTCAAATGCCTTCGGGGAGCCGCTAATTAACCTGAAGGACAGCCTAGGACCGGCTAATGGAAGCAAGGCAGAAAGAGGAGTGCGAGGCAAGTTGAAGAAGCCATCGGACTGTTCCCAAGTTTATTCCCATCGGCCACCGCCACCGGCTTCCCTGCTTTATGGGCTCAGTCCTCCCACAGTTGCAAATTAATTTTTTCTGCTCCCTAAATGAATTACACGTAGCAGTTTCCAAAAATGACTGCAGACGTGGAAGTCATTTTCGCTTAATAACTAACTATTAATCTCATATTTCTTGGTGTCACTTCAGCCCGAAATGCAAAGGGAAATTATGCTAAACATTGCAAATTTATGGCCAACCCCAGCCCTTGATTTATATTATTATAGATGGTTTATCACCAGAAGCAATCTAAACAAAGCTCCATCAGAGAGATGTTGCGATTTGTATTTATTTCTCCCAGCACTAAATGGTTTTTCAATTTCAGGCCCCGTCATTAATTTCTTATAAATGCAAATCTTTATTTCTCCTTCTAATCTAGGATGATTTCTCCCTGTCTTCAGAAGATTAGCTTTTACATAAAATATTCAAATAACAATTACAAATGATACTTTGTTTTCCCCGGGAACCGATCCCTTATTATGCATCCGCTATCTAAAAGCAATGAGAGATTTCTATTGATCAGGGATGTAATGGGCTAATAATATACCACCCACTCTCTTCCTGAGCTCAGATCGCCTGGCTCTCTTCAGCTGGCCCCCAATCGCAGGAGAAAAGGCGCCGGCCATTGCATTGGGGACCCACGGATGGAAATGGCTTCACCACCTCCTGATGCGCAAGAAGACCCAGGTGGTCCGGCCATCTGGCTCTTGTTTCTAGCAGGAGCGAGGCGCACCTGCCTGCTGGCGACTCGCTGTCCCCCTGGCTGCAAACACCTGGGAGCCCCTCTTTCTGCACTCACCACACACAGAGCGCTCACACGCTGCACAGGTGCCAGAAGGACCACGGAGCAGCCTCCCTTCAAAAAGGAGAGATTTTGATCACTGGGTGTGGGTGCCCCCAAAGGATGTACTCTCACACGTGTATATACACACATATGTGCTTGTCAGATAGACACGTGGCTTTTGTTGGTGGCATGGCATGTATAAACATGTATACATGCATGTGAATGTTGCACTCTGGTTCTGTGATGCTTTTATCTCCATGCGTGAATACTTAACAAATGTGTACATGTATGATGTCTCTGTGTATTCCTATAAATATATAGTTAGATATAACCTTTAATATCAGTGTGTCATGTACATATTATCCATGGATATACATTATGTAGAACATTCATGTATATAAAGCCCCCGTTCTCCACGGTAATCATGATGAGGGTACTTTTTAAAGTTTAAAATGTCTTGTCAATGCTAGATATAATAAATATAAAAACACAGATAGAGATATAAATTGGATAGGTATAGCTACATACTTACATGCTAAGTCATTTAGGATGAAACATGTATATAAACATATGTGTTATACACACACATATATATATACCTGGTCATATGATATATGGCTATATAAATAAATATATACTTATATATAATAAATAACATATAGTCAAATTATATATCAATATAGAAAAATTATAAATATGTAAATAAAACACATGAATACATATATAATTTTATTTATATAAATTATATATGACTGTATATGCATAGATAAATAATATATATGACTATGTATATAAAAATATAAGTATTTTATATGGCAATATGTTTATATATGGCTAGGTGTGTGAGAGAGAAAAAAAGAAAAAGGGGGGTATATATATGGATATTTACAATACATAAATATATCCAGAATACATATACAAATTATCTACTTTCTCCCCCTGATAAATATTGCAATATAATATTATCTTATAGTATAATATAAATATAATATAAAATAATGTATATTTATATGTAAGCTTTATATTATAACATATAATATAATTATAACATATAATATAATTATATTATGTATTGTTTTATATATTTATATTATAATAAATAATATATAATAGAAAATAACAATATACTATATATACATATATATACATACATATATATATATATAAAAGCTCTTTGGGAGCAGGGAGTGATTCCTATCTGTCTTTGTATCCTCACTGCTTAGCACAGTGGTAGACATTTAATCAATAGTTGTGAATGCTGGCTGGCTTCTAATAACAAGCTGTTTAATGTCACAATGCAGAGAGCACCAGGTCTAGAGTCAGGAAGAACTGAGTTCAAATCTAGTTTCAGATACTTACTCGCTGTGTGACCCTAGGCAAGACACATAACCTCTGCTTGCCTCAGTTTCCTCGTGTGGAAAATGGAGAGAATCAAAGCAGCTATTCTCCAAGGTTATTGTGATGGTGGCACTTTTTAAAGTTAAAAGTGTCATGTCACTGTTAGATATAATAAATATTAAAAATAGTTTTACTCAATGATGATGGTAATGATAAAAGGGTCACTGTATCCAAATTTAAACAAATTCACCTCATCATGCTTGTAGCATAAAGGTCTCCTAGGGTCCTGGGATTTGTAGTTGTAATGAATTTTTTTATCTATCTGTAAAACTAGTTTTAAAGTTGTTGGAATAACACCCAAGGATAAGTGGGTGAGGTGAAGCCATGAGATCAAATGAAGTGGTCTCAAATCAAAGATAATGTTCCCTTTTTTAATCAATTTTCTCTTAAATATTTTTTTTCTCTTTAGTGTAAGTAATATGTCTCTTGTTTCATAATATGATGAACAGGAAAAAAAGTATGATATGATAATATATGTACAACCTCTATAATATTACCTGATTCCTTGGAGAGGAGAAAAAAAAAAGACCAATTTTTGGATATTGCTAACATAATAATTTGTTTCTTTGGAATAAGCACATTAATTATAATTTATAACAAATCATGCATATTATATTATTGTTCCATCATATATTATGTTACATTTAAAAATAAATGAAAACAAAATGTTGTAAAAAAAAAGTTAAGAGAAATGAGGTAATTTAGTCTGATAAGAAGGTTGGGGAGCAACTAGATAGCTCCACAGATTGAGAGCCAGGGCTAAAAACAAGAGGTCTCGGATTAAAATTTGACTTCAGATACTTCCTAGCTGTGTGATCCTGGGCAAGTCACTTAATCCCCATTGCCTAACCCTCACCATTCTTCTGCCTTGGAACCAATTGGTAGTATTGATTCTAAGATGGAAGATAAGGGGTTTAAAATAAAAAGGAAGCTGGTTGGCTAAAGATCATTTATAATAGCCCAATTTACATGAAGAGTTACATAGACTACTTTGCATTCAGATTAATTTGATGCTTGAGGACAGAGATTTGTCTTTTGCTTCTTTCTGAATCCCCAATAGCACAGTACCTGTCACATAGTAGGTGCTTAGTAAATATTAATTGATTGATTAATTGGTTGGTGAAGTAGCCCTTGGGGTCTCAAAACCTTTTAGGAGATCTGAGAATTCAGAACTATTTTTTGTAAAAATACTAAGCCATTTTCATTTGGAAGTCATTTTCATTTCTAATAGTTATCTCCATTGTGATTATCTATTAATATAATCCATAGAAACATCTTTAGGTTCATGGAGCTCTCCAGGGAGAGGAGTACTTGCTAAGTTTTAGGAATGTAGTTGTTTTGAGATCAAAAAGTTTGAGAGTAACTACACTACATTGTGGCTGCTTTGGTGTCAGGGGACCTGGATACAAACTCTGCGTCCAAATCTTATTTCCTCTTTACTAGCAGCAAAGGACACTATACTTCTCTCTAAGCCTCAGTTTCCATATATAGAAATGAAGGGGGTGGATTTGATGGTCCCTTCCATGAGCATTCTATGATGCATTATGCCTCTGCCCATGAGCACATCACTGAAGGTCTCTGACTTTTGACTTCATTTTCTACAAAATGGGATTCATGGCCAGATGATCTGTTTTCATAGGGTCATCATGATTATCAAATAAACTACACTTGTTAGAAAAGAGGGTTTGTTTTTCTTTTCTCTTTTCATTTCTCTCATAGTTGGAGGGAAGTGAGGAGAGAAATAAATGCTTGTTAATTGAAAAAATAAAGTTAAATGAGAAACAATTTTTAAAAGATCAAATAAGATATTTAATGATAACAAGGCACTTTGAAAACCTTAATGAACCATAAGGAATGCCAGCTGTTCTACTTTATTCTATTTGATTCTATTTTAATTATTCGCACTTGGTGGCTCTCTGTGCAGCAAAAAAAAATGACTGACCCACTGCCACGGGGACATGGACCCTAAACCTTTTTCTCCAATAGTAATGATTGTTTGCAATAAGCAAGGAATCCTCCAAGTGTACGAATGAAGACAAACCAGGCAGGGGTCAAATGATCTCTTTGATTTGTAGATGCTTCCATAAAGAGAAGGAGGAGCAATGATGCTGCTGCCAATCAATGGTGACACCATTACATAGTGCCAAATTGACTATTACCCAACCCAAGTCCACTGTGGTCAGTGCCTCTTCTTTCCCACCTAAATACACACACACACACACACACACACACACACACACACACATGTGTGCACATACACACACACAGATTACTTCTTTATGTTATGGAAGTAAAGAGTCCACAGACATAGTTTTAAAGGTGGAAAGGACTTACAGGTCCTCAAATTCAATCCCTTATTTTATTATTGAGAAAACATCCCCAGAAGAATAAAGTGGCTTTTCTCAGAATGAGAAAGCCAACAAGGGTCTGAGGTGGGATTTGAACCTACGTCTCCCCAACTTCAAGTTCAGCACTCTTCCCCCATGCCATCGCTCAAATTTTAGTGGCTGGGGCAACCACACTGGCTCACAAGGTTCTGCCATGGCAGCTGTAAATATGTAGGGCGTAAGCTCATGTGCTTGAATCTATCTAATCTCTTTCTATGCCAAGCCACTAGCACACACCCACAAACTAGCCTGCCATTCAGACCCTATTACAAGAATACTCTAGCCCATCAGGGAGAATTTTGGGAAGAGCTTCAGCCATCCTCAGGAGTGCCTCTAAGACTCATTAGATAAACAATCAAATTGGCAACTGTGCATGTCAAGCTCCTGCTTTCCCAGATTACAAATGAGAGAAAATGTTGAATTAAGGGTAAAGCAAAATGTCAAAAGCACCATTCCATGTGAAAACATTGAGAGAAAAAATGACACACCATGTTAACTCAGGTTTCCAAACCCAAGTGAAGGAGTGGGAGGCTTTAAGTAATGTGCCTGTCTTCCGTGGACTCAAGACAAACATCAAGGAAAACTAACTAGACACCCAAGTAGAAATAGTGCATTCATTCAACAAGCATTCATTAAATACATACTGGCAGGGCCCCAGGCCCATTTGCCTCTGGCAAGGTGAGCTACACACACATACCCCAACTGGAAATTAATGCAGTCATCCAAATGGAAAAAATAACATGTTCCCTCCTCCTTCTTTCTCCATCTCCCTGAAGATCCTCTAGCAATATGGAAACCCACATAAAGCCCTGAGGTAAAATGGAAGATGGGATGCCCTTTGTCCACCACCAAGCTCATAGAGGAGAAGGGGGTGATGCACTCCAAGTCAATACTGAGCTTCAGCCTAGAACAGATAAGTGAGGTCTTCATAAAATTCAAACAACAGTAGGAACAAGTTGAGCTTAATGAAGAAGCCTAGGACTATAAGGAAAAGAGGAGCTCTTACTGATACTCAAAGCATTGTTTAAACCAGAGATGTACAAAGGGGGCCCCATGTTGCCCTAGGATGGATGAGGTGGCATGAATCAATGAAAGGTGACATGTCTCTTTCCAAAATGCATGTAATCAACTAATAGGAGAGTGAAAAGATGGGCCAAAAACTTTACTTCTGTCAAGGTTTTGGTATGGATTGGACATGAGTCATATACTAGTAAATACAGATTGATAGACACAGAGATAGAGATAATCACAGAGACAGAGATACAGAGAGAGATGGAGAGAGAGAGAGAGGAAGATAGAGAGGTAGAGGTAGAGGTAGAAGTAGAGATGGAAATAGAGATAAAGTTAGAAATAGAAGTAGAGATATAAATGGAGATAGAGGTGGAAATAGAGACAGATATAGAGATGGAGATAGAGATCAAAATGGAGATAAAGATAGAGATAAAGGTGGAGTTGAAGATATAGAGATAGAGATGGAAATAGAGATATAGAGATAAAGATGAAGAGATAGAGATATAGATAAAGGAGGAGCTGGAGATATAGAGGTAGAGAGAGATGGAAATAGAGATGAAGAGGGAGGTGGAGTTAGAAGAACAGGCAAAGATAGAGAGAGAAGTATAGGTAGAGCTAGCTATAGATGGCAGGCTCAAACATTTTTTTTTTACCAATAGGGGTGCAGGATCAAAAAAGGATGAATGAGACTTTCAGGTAAACATGGCTGCAATCTAGACCCTACATGCTTCCTCTCCCCGGCACCGAACGAAATAGACTACATCAAAGGAGCATAAAAATCACCTTTGGAGGAACAGAAGGACTCCCCAGTACCCCACAGAGGCGAAGGTACGTGGGGTTTGAACATTTCCACACTATAATAAGGAGGAAAAGCTTGCACAGACACGTGAACTGAGCCACCCTTACCCCCCCCACCTCCCCCACCAAACCAGAGTGAACAACCGGAGCGCTCACTGGGACAGCGAGTGAGTGGGGAACATCTCTGTCTGGGGGGCACTCCAGGGTCCTTGGGATCTGGGGACTGCCAGGAAACAATGTCTCAGGGCGGTTTCATGGGAGAATCCTGCACTGAGCACAGGGGGCCCGCGGAGCTGTACTCGGGGCGGTTGCACTGAGCATCTGGGCAGAGCTAAACACCAGGGGCGAACCACGAGCTGATTATCTGGGCGGAGCTGATCACCTGGGCAGTTGGGCTGTGATCAGGGGCCCCACACTCTAAGAAACCTTGGAGGCTGGGAAGAACTAGTCTGAGGCAACCTAAATTCATAGAAAACCCACCCATATTACCCAGAACCCAGACCAAAAAGGAAAGGGGAATAAAACCACCAAAGGGATGGCTCACATGGCCCAAAATTAAGCCTCCAGAAAGAAAGGGAAAAAGGTGACTATTGAAAACTTTTATGGTGGGAGTACCCAAGGAAAAGAAGAGAATGAGGAGGAAATCCAAAAAAAAATCAGAACATGCCTCCCAAAATGGAAACTATCAACAAGCTCTGGAAGATCTCAAACTGGAGCTTACCCAAAAGATGGAAACCTTCTGGAAAGAAAAATGGGAGAAAGAGATCAGCAGTCTGATAGATAAGACTGCTCAATTGGAGAAAGAGCTGGAAGCATCCAATAGAAGGGCAGACAAAGCTGAAAAGCAAAACCAGTCCCTAACAACCAGAAAGCAAGCAACTCGAAGAAAGTGAGATCATAAAACAGCAAGAATCAATAAAGCAAATCCAAAAAAATAATGAATTAGAAGAAAACATAAAATATCTCACTGAAAACATCACAGACTTGGAAAACAGGAAGAAGAAACAACCTCCGAATTATCGGTCTCCCAGAAAAACCAGAGATAAACAATAACTTAAATGTTATTCTACAGGAGATTATAGAAGAAAATTGCCCACATGTTCTGGAGCAAGGGGGCAAAATAGAAATAGAAAGGGTTCATAGAACACCCTCTATACTAAATCCCCAAAAGACAAACCCAAGGAATGTAATTCCCAAATTCAAGAGCTTCTAAGAAAAGGAGAAAATCCTACAAGAAGCCAAGAATAGGAGCTTCAGATATACGGGGGCTCCCATAAGGATCACACATGACTTAGCAGCTAACATACTAAGAGAACACAAAGCATGGAACACGATATTTAGAAAGGCAAGAGAGCTGGGTCTCCAACCAATAATCAACTACCCAACAAAACTGACTATATACTTCCAGGGGAAAGTATGGGCATTCAACAAAATAGACAATTTCCAAGCATTTGCTAAGAAAAGACCAGAACTTAGTGGAAATTTTGATATCCAAGCACAGAAAGCAAGAGAAACATGAAAAGGCAAATATGAAAGAAAGGGAAAAGGAGAAAAATATTATCTTTTTCTTTAAATCAAACTCTCTTCTATAAGGACTACATTTACATCAAATTATATATATATATATACATGTATATATATATATATTAATATGTGGGGAAAATGTTTCATGTAACTCTCAAAAATTGTATGCATCATAAGAGTAGTTAGAAGAAACATGCATAGGGAAAGATTGGGGCATTAAGAAGATTTGGTGAAAGTGGGGGCAAAGAAAGGAAAAGGGAGGGGGGAACCATCGATAATACTAAGACTTACTTCAAGAAATAGGGGGGGACTTAATAGAATAATATTTCCCATATAAAGATACACATGGGAAGGGGAGGGGAAGAACTCTCATATGAGAAGGAGAGGAAGAGAGCGTGAAGTGGAATTACTTAAACCTTACTCTCAGTGAAATCAAATCTGAGAGGGAAGAACATCTAGATCCAGTGGGATCCTGAATTCTATCTTATCCAACAGGGCAAGAAAGAAAGGGAAATTAAGGAGGGGAAGGAGGGAGGGAGTATAAAAATGGAAGGGCTAGAAAGGGAAGCATATCAAGGAAGGGGACTAGGGGGACTGACCCAAAGTAAATCACTGGTTCAAAAGGATATAGCTAAAGAAGAAAGGTCAGAACTAGGGGAAGATATTAAAATGCCAGCAAATCCACAAGTGACAATCATAACTTTGAACGTGAATGGGATGAACTCACCCATAAAACATAGACAAATAGCAGATTGAATTAGAACCCAAAACCCTACCATTTGTTGTCTTCAAGAAACACATATGAGGCTGGTCGATACTCACAAGGTTAGAATTAAAGTTTGGAGTAAGACCTTTTGGGCCTCAACTGATAGAAAGAAGGCTGGAGTTGCAATCATGATATCTGACAAAGCCAAAGCAAAAATAGACCTGATCAAAAGGGATAGGGAAGGTAAATATATTCTGTTAAAAGGGAGTATAGACAATGAGGAAATATCACTAATCAACATGTATGCACCAAATGGTATAGCATCCAAATTTTTAATGGAGAAACTAGGAGAATTGAAGGAGGAAATAGACAATAAAACCATATTAGTGGGAGACTTGAACCAACCACTATCAAATTTAGATAAATCAAACCAAAAAATAAACAAGAAAGAGGTAAAAGAGGTGAATGAAATCTTAGAAAAATTAGAGTTAATAGACATATGGAGAGAAATAAATAGGGACAAAAAGGAATACACCTTCTTTTCAGCACCACATGGCACATTCACAAAAATAGATCATACACTAGGTCACAGAAACATGGCACTCAAATGCAGAAAAGCAGAAATAATAACTGCAGCCTTTTCAGATCACAAGGCAATAAAAATATTGATTGGTAAGGGTACATGGAGAGCCAAATCAAAACTTAATTGGAAATTAAATAATATGATACTCCAAAATCAGTTCGTTAGAAAAGAAATCATAGAAATAATTAATAATTTCATTGAGGAAAATGACAATGGCAAGACATCCTTTCAAACCTTATGGGATGCAGCCAGGGCAATACTTAGAGGAAAATTCATATCCCTGAGTGAATATATTAACAAATTAGGGAGGACAGAGATCAAGGAATTGGAAATGCAAATCAAAAAACTTGAGAACAAACAAATTAAAAACCCCCAGAAGAAAACCAAACTAGAGATCCTAAAAATTAAGGGAGAAATTAATAAAATCGAAAGTGATAGAACTATTGAGCTAATAAACAAGACTAGAAGCTGGTACTTTGAAAAAACAGACAAAATAGACAAAGTACTGGTCAATCTAATTTAAAAAAAAAAAAGACAGACAAATTAACAGCATCAAGGATGAAAAGGGGGATCTCACCTCCAATGAAGAGGAAATTAAGGCAATCATTAAAAACAACTTTGCCCAACTATATGGCAATAAATATACCAACGTAGGTGATATGGATGAATATTTACAAAAATATAAATTACCTAGACTAACAGAAGAAGAAATAGATTTCTTAAATAATCCCATATCAGAAAAAGAAATCCAACAGGCCATCAAAGAACTTCCTAAGAAAAAATCCCCAGGGCTTGATGGATTCACCAGTGAATTCTATCAAACATTCAAAGAACAGCTAACTCCAATACTATACAAACTATTTGACATAATAAGCAAAGTGGGAGTTCTACCAAACTCCTTTTATGACACAAACATAGTACTAATTCCAAAGCCAGGCAGGTCAAAAACAGAGAAAGAAAATTATAGACCAATCTCCCTAATGAATATAGATGCAAAAATCTTAAATAGGATACTAGCAAAAAGACTCCAGCAAGTGATCAGAAGGGTCATCCACCATGATCAAGTAGGATTTATACCAGGGATGCAGGGCTGGTTCAATATTAGGAAAACCATCCACATAATTGTCCACATCAACAAGCAAACCAACAAAAATCACATGATTATTTCAATAGATGTAGAAAAAGCCTTTGATAAAATACAACACCCATTCGTATTAAAAACACTGGAAAGCATAGGAATAGAAGGGCCGTTCCTAAAAATAATAAACAGTATATATCTAAAACCATCAGCTAATATCATCTGCAATGGGGATAAACTAAATCCATTCCCATTAAGATCAGGAGTGAAACAAGGATGCCCATTATCACCTCTATTATTTAACATTGTACTAAAAACACTAGCAGTAGCAATTAGAGAAGAAAAAGAAATTGAAGGTATTAAAATTGGCAATGATGAGACCAAACTATCACTCTTTGCAGATGATAGGATGGTCTACTTAAAGAATCCTAGAGATTCAACTAAAATGCTAGTCGAAATAATCAAATACTTTAGCAAAATTGCAGGATACAAAATAAACACAAATAAGTCATCAACGTTTCTATATATCTCCAACCCATTTCAGCAGCAAGAATTAGAAAGAGAAATTACATTTAAAATAACCCTAAACAATATAAAATACTTAGGAATCTATCTGCTGAGACAAGCACAGGAACTAGATCAACACAACTACAAAACACTCTCCACACCATTAAAATTAGATCTAAACGATTGGAAAAACATTGATTACTCATGCGTGGGACGAGTTAACTAATAAAAATAACAATCTTACCCAAATTAATTTACCTATTTAGTGCCATATTCATTGAACTATCAAAAAACTTTTTCACTGAATTAGAAAAAAACATAACAAAGTTCATTTGGAAGGACAAAAGATCAAGGATATCCAAGGAAATCATGAAAAAAAATGCAAAGGAAGGAGGGCTTGCAGACCCAGATCTCAAACTATACTATAAAGCAGTGGTCATCAAAATAAATTGGTACTGGTTTAGAGATAGAAAAGAGGATCAGTAGAATAGACTTAGGGTGAATTACCACAGCAGGACAGTCTATGATAAACCCAAAGATCCCAGTTTTGGGGACCAAAACCCACTATTTGATAAAAACTGCTGGCAAAATTGGAAGACGGTATGGGAGAGATTAGATTTGGATCAATATCTCACACCCCACACCAAGATAAACTCAGAATGGGTGAATGAACTGAATATAAAGAAGGAAAATATAAGCAAATTAGGCGAACACAGAATAGTATGCTTGTCAGATCTATGGGAAAGGAAAGACTTTAAAACCAAGCAAGAGCTAGAAAAAAAAATCACACAATGTAAAATCAATAATTATGATAACATCAAATTAAAAAGGTTTTGTACAAACAAAACTAATGCATCCAAAATTAGAAGGGAAGCAACAAATTGGGAAACAGTCTTCATTACAAAAACCTCTGACAAAGGTCTAATTTCTCAAATTTATAAAGAGCTAAACCAATTGTTCAAAAAATCAAGCCATTCTCTAACTGGTAAATGGGCAAGGGACATGAATAGGCAATTTTCAGTTAAAGAAATCAACAATATTAAAAAGCATATGAAAAAGTGTTCTAACTCTCTTATAATCAGAGAAATGCAAATCAAAACAACTCTGAGGTATCACATCACACCTAGCAGATTGGCTAACATGACAGCAAAGGAAAGTAATGAATGCTGGAGAGGATGTGGCAAAGTTGAGACATTAATGCATTGCTGGTGGAGTTATGAATTGGTCCAACCATTCTGGAGGGCAATTTGGAACTATTCCCAAAGGGCGTTAAAAGACTGTTTGCCCTTTTATCCAGCCATAGCACTGCTGGGTTTGTACCCCAAATAAATAATAAGGAAAAAGACATGTACAAGAATATTCATAGCTGCACTGTTTGTGGTGGCCAAAAATTGGAAAATGAGGGGATGCCCTTCAGTTGAGGAATGGCTGAACAAACTGTGGTATATGTTGGTGATGGAATACTATTGTGCTCAAAGGAAAAATAAAGTGGAATTATTCCATGTGAACTGGAACAACCTCCAGGAATTGATCCAGAGCGAAAGGAGCAGAACCAGGAGAACATTGTACACAGAGACTGATACACTGTGGTACAATCGAATGTAATGGACTTCTCCATTAGTGGCAATGCAGTGATCCTGAAAAACTTGGAGGAATCTATGGGAAAGAACACTATCCACATCCAGAGGAAACACTATGGGAGTAAACATGCACACACACACACACACACACACACACACACACACACACACACACACAAAAAACACCAAAGAAAAACAATTGCTTGAAAACATGGGTTGAAGGGATATGGTTGGGGATGTAGACTCTAAATGAACATCTTAGTGTAAACAACAACATGGAAATGGGTTCTGATCAAGGACACAAGTAATACCCAATGAAATTGTGCATCGGCTACAGGAAGGGTGGTGGATGGGAGGGAGGGAAATAATGTCATTATTGTAACCAAGGAATAATGTTCTAAATTGATTAAATAAACTAATTCAAATGGAAAATATATAAAATTTAAAATAAAAAAATCAAAATGGCCTCTTTGCTGTTTTCAGCTGACATCAGGATTCTATCTCTTGTCTCTCTCCTTGCCATTGTATAATTGTCCTCTAAAACTGGGATAGGTTCCCTTATGCACCTTCATATCATAGAATCCTTAGCTTCCAACAAGTACAGACATGATTTAGATATATAGGATAATATCATAAGCAAATTAAGGGAGCATGGAAGAAATTATCCATAAGATTTATGGGCAAACAGGCATGACCAAAGAAGAGACAGAGAAGTTTGCAGGACATAAAATGAATGAAATTTTAAAAGGCTTTGCATAAACAAAGCCAATGCAGGTAAAATTAGTATAGAGGCAAGAAATCAGAAAATCTATTATGCAGGAAGTTTCTCTGATAAAGGTCTCATTGATCAGTCATGTACAGAAACTGAATCAAATTTATAAAAACAATTCTCCACCCGTAACTAACAAATGCCAAAGGAAATGAATAGGTAGTATTCAGAGGAAGAAATCATAATCATAATTATCAATAGCCATATAGCAAAAATCCTCTAAATCACAATTAGAGAAGTGCAAACTAAAAAAACTATGAAGTATCACCTCACACCTATCTGATTGACTAAGATGACCAAGAAAGGGAAAATGAAACATATTAGAGGGACTGGGGGGGAAAAAGTACATTAATACTAGTAGAACTATGAATTAATGCAATCATTCTAGAAAGCAAGTTAATACTATGCCCATAAATCTATTAAAATGTTCAAACCTTTTGACCCTATAAGACCATTGCTGAGTCTTTAACCTAGACATCAAAAAGAGGGAAAGGATCCATATGGACCAAAAATAGTTATAACAGCTCTTATTACCACAGCAAAGAATTGGAAACTGAGGACCTGCCCATCAATCAAAGAATGGCTGAACACATTATGGCATATGAAAGTAAAAGAATATTATGCTATAAGAAATAATGAAAGTGATGGCTTTGGGGGGAAAAAAAACCTGAAAAGACTTGTATAAGTGGATGCAAAGCAAAGGGAGCAGAACCAGGAAAAAAAACTTCATACAATAGCAACAAGATGTAAAGATAATTCTAAAAGGCCTAGGAACTCCGACTCAAGTCAACCACAGTTCCAAAAGACTCATGATAAACAAACTACCCACCTCCAGATAAAGAGCTGATAGACTCAGAGTAGAGATCAAAACCTTTTGGACATGGCTAAGGTGAGAATTTGCTTCGTATGATCACACATACTTGTAAGGCTTTGTTTTTCTTGCTTCTCAGTAAGTGTGTGCTGGGGAAGGGAAAAAATTTGACTGAAAAAAAAATTAAAATTTTAGGAACTGAGCTTAGCTCAAGTCTCATGTCCCACTTTGGGATTCCCTCTTGTTAGCACTTCTCTCTTTTCCTCAAATTTTATTTTACTGATTTATCTATCTGTTTAGACTTTGTATAGCTCTAGTAGAATCAAAGACAGGGACTGTTTCATTTTTGTTTGTGTATCTTTGGTGCTTAGCATAATATTTCACATATAGTCGGCACAGGCTAGACATAATCCAATATGCATATGCCTGACTTGTTCCATCTGTTTGCCTCACGCTTGTATAGGACACTTACGCTATTTCTAAGAGCAAACCCCTGCTTGTTCTCTACTACCTTCTATGATCACCACTATCAAAAACCAGCCACTATTTGAGCTCTGGGCTGGCTATTGATAGTAGTAAGAATCAGGTTAAGATCTGAGTTCAAATTCTGCCTTACCTACTTTTTAGCTATGCATCCTTGGAGGAATCACAATGTCAGTGTCCCATCTATAAAATGAGGGGATTGGGGCAATGGGATTCCAAGGATCCTTTTCAGTTCAAAATCTATGAAACTATGAAATAATTCTTGTTTATTAATTTTTAAAAAACCTTTATATTTTGTCTTAGAGCCAATATTGTATATTGGTTCCAAAGCAGGAGAGTGGTGAGGATTAGGCAATGGGGGTTAAGTGACTTGCCCAGGGATACATAACTAAGGAAGTATCTGAGGTCACATTTGAAACCAGGACTTCCTGTCTCAAGCTGCCCCCATAATCCTTGTATTTAAAGACTTTTCAATCTGTTGAGAATATTATGGTAAGCAGAGGAAGGATCTGTGATTTCCTCAACATTAGGGATTCCTGGTAAGGGAATTCCCTCCAGCAATGCAAATTACAACCCATCTAGGACTTAATAGTTGAGTCATAAAATATACATATAGATATAGTACAGAATGAATGGGAGAGGAATTTACAGCCACACAGTTGTAGAAATTCTAAGTGAGGCAAGCATCATTAGAAATTGGAGTTAGGCTAAGGAGGTTACATGGAAGTTATAGGTCATAAAGGAAGATGAGGAATTAGGAGGGTCTTGGACTTTTTTCCTTATTAAAACGATTTCAATGAAATGATGGGAAATAGGTTGCATGGTGAAAGCTATAACCATCTTGCACAGCTAATTTAGGAGGGACTAGGGAACTGGGGGGTTACCTGAGCCCCAGTCCAAAGCTCCTCCCTCCTCCATCCCAATCATTCACCTCTTATGTTCTCAATAACTAATCTTCATGCCTGTTACTACAAAATTCTTGAATACGGTCCCAGTGAGACTAGTCATATTTTCATTTGCTGTAATTCTAATTATTTTTAAATGGAGGTGGGTTTCCTCGGGGGAATTAATGCAGTTTGTTTGTTTTTTCTACTTCATCTATAAGACATTTGAAATAGAATCACAATAATAGACAGACTTAATTAGACCAGAAGTTTGACAAAAGGGAACCATGTTTTTTACATTATAGCTTCTGTTCATTCTTTACTTCTTCCCTCAAAGCAGTTCCAGGAGCCTCTGAAATAGGACCTTCTTTACTTGTTTTATCCTTTTCTAGACTAAAATAGTCTTTATCCCTTTTGACTTGACTTATAGCCCCATCTACAGCACTCTAAAGCAAATGGATGAGAATTAACATTAGCCTATTGCTGTGATACCTCCATCTTTTATTTCCTTGTTTTTTCACTAGTTGTACACCAGTTCTAGTACACTCTCCTCACTTTGACCTCTCAGTTTCCTTTATGACATAGCAAAAGGCAACCTTCTTGAAGAAGCCTTTTTCAACTTTCACTCCTAATTGCCCTTGCCTTTATTTTGCAGATTGCTTCCATTACATATTTACCTGTTTATGTAAGGGAAGCTAGGTGATAGAATGGGCAGAGTAAGGTAGACCAAAAGATTTGTTTTCATGAGTTCAAATCTGGTCTTCGACATTTATTAGACGTGTGACCTTAGTCAAGTCACTTAACTCTGTTTTGATTTTCTTTGTATCCACTGTATCTGGCATGAAATACATACCTAATAAATGCACATTGCCTGACTCATCTTCCAAACTTAAGCTATCTAAGTATTGGGCAATAATATGCCCCACTTATTCAATTAATTGCAATTCAAAAATATTAAAAATTTAACAAATTTATACAAACAATTTTAACAAATAATGAAAAAATGTTGAAGGGGGTTTAGCAGTATCAAATTTCAAACATTTATAAAGCAGTAATTATCAAACTATCTGGTACTGACAAAGAAATAGAAGACCAGATCAGTGGAACAGAAGAGACACATAACAAGCAAAAGAACAAGAGTATAGTAACTTTATGTTTGACAAAAGTAAAATTTCAATTTTTTAAAATATGAATTCACTTTTTGGTGAAAAAAATGTTGGTAAAAATAGAAAGTAGTTTGGCAGAAGACTAGATATAAACCAATGTCTTATACATCTATAAAGATAAGATCAAAATAGATACATGATCTAGGTATAAATGGTGATAATATAAACAAATTAGAACAGGGAAACTATTATCTGGCAGATTTATGAATAAGAGAAGAATTTATGAATAAAGAAAAGATGTAAAGCATTGTGAAATTTTTAATCAATTATTTTACTACATTAAATTGAAAAGTTTCTGTACAAATAAGACTAATGTAGGCAAGATTAGAAGGAAAGAAATAAGTTGAGTTTTTTTGCAGAGAGTTTCTTGGATAGAAATCTCATGTTCAAAATATGTAAAGAAAGTTGTCAAGTATATAAGAATATGAGGTATACTCCAATTGATAAATGGTTAAAAGATACAAACAGACAATAATATATATATATATAACTTTATTAAACAATTACTGATTAAAAAATACAAATCAAAACAACTCTAAGATTTCATCTCATACTTAGATTGGTTAAAGTTATAAAAGGGCAAAATGACAAATGTTGGAGGGAATGTGAAGAAATAGGGACACTGATACATTGTTGGTGGAACTGTGAACTGATCCAACCATTTTGGAGAACAATCTGGATTTACAGTCAAAGAATTGTAAAACTACGTATACTTTTTTGATCCAGTATTACCAATAGTAGGTTTATTTCCTAAGGTGACCAAGGAAAAGGGGGAAAAACCTATATATTCTAAAATATTTACAAAATCTCTGCTTTGGTGACAAAGAACTAGAAACTGAAAGGATATCCATCAATTGGGGGATTGCTGATCAAGTTGTGGCATATGGTTATAATGGAATACTATTATGCCATAGGAATTGACAAATTAGATGATCACAAAAAATAAACAAAACATAGATATATAAAGTGATGCAAAGTGAAGTGAGCAGAAACAAGAGAATGTTAAACATGGTAATAATAATGATTAATGAACAACTGTGAATGACCTAACTATTGTCAACAAAGGAAGGATCCAGAATAACCTCAAGGAACTCATGATGAAAAGGGATATCCATTGTCATAGAAAGAATAGACAAAATGCAGATTCAAACATATTCTTTATCTTCTCCATAAATTTTTCTCTAGTGTAAGCAATATTTGTCTTGTTTCACAACATGATGAGCAAAGAAATATGTATTATATGATAATAGATGTACAACCTATAACATATTACCTGCCTTCTTGGGAAGGGGGGAAGGGAGAAAAGAGTGAAACAGAATTTTGGACATAGCTAATATGAGAATGTTTCTCTTGGATAAGCACATTTATTATAATGTATTGCACATTTATAACAAATCACATCTTATTGCTTTGTTCCATGTTATATTATGTCATATATAAAATACAAATAAATGGTAACAAAAATGTAACGGGAAGTTTAACAAAATAAAAAGCTAATACAACATAAGAAGACTTAACAAGCATTTATGAAGTGCTTACTGTATACAAATCGTCTGCTAGTGTGGAAGAGATACAACAGTATGATGAATCAATTATGGTTTTATGGGGTCTACAGTCAAGTAGGGGTTGACACCAACAGGGATAACTAAAATACACAACTTCCAAACAGTAGAGACTTTTATAACAAAGTATTGTGTGAAATCTGGGGGGATAAAACAAGGGGTAAAAAATTCATTACCAATAACAAGTAGAATAATGCAACTGAAATTGGATTTTGGAGAGTGGGTATGATTTATGAAGGCAAAGAAGGAAAAGGAGAGTAAACATTCCAGCATGAGAAACAACCTGAGAAAAGCTATAAATTGTGCAGGAAAGTCCATGATGTGTTGAGAGCACAGAATGACACTTTTAGAGGTGGAAGAGTTCTCTGTGGGCATCAAGACCAGAGCTTCTTAAACTAGGTTCTGAAAACATTTTTGTTTCACATCTTGATAACTTAGTAATCCTATATAAGAACATAATTCTGAGGAGTCCAAAAGTTTCACCATGTTGCCAAATGGACTCCAGGATACAAATTTAAGATGCTCTCTTCCAGAACAGCTCAGAGTCTATAAAGAATCCTCCCAACTACCCACCTAGAAAGGAGTGCTTCTGTCTTTGCCTTAAGAACTCTAACAAAAAGAAAGCAATCAACTCCCTCCCAAAACAATGTTTCCTATGTACGGATGACTTTTGATTGCTAGGAACCAAAAGTTTTCCTGTCATCAAATCTGAATCTGCTTTTCTGCAACTTCTATGATTGCTTCTGGTTCTACCCCCTGAAACCCTTCAATCACATGAGAGCCCTTCAGATACTTGAAAGCAGCTTTCAGTGTGGTTGAAAAATGAATTCCACAGTGATAAAGATATAAGCTGCCAAAATGATTTTCCTCCACACTGGTCTGATTATGACACTGTCCTATTCAATAAACTCTAGTGGCTCCCTATGACTTTAAGAATTCACTATAAAATACTGTTTGGCATTTAAAGTTACTTGACCCCTTCATATCTCTCCAGGCTTCTTACACCTTACTCTCTTCCATGTACTCCATGATCAAGTCATACTCATCTACTTCATCTATACCATACTTGATTGATTACTACATCTCTATTCTCTGTGAATTTACATTGGCTGTGCCCCACAGCTGGAACGCTCTCCCTTCTCACTTCTGTCTCTTAAGATCTTTGGTCCCCATAACTTCTAGTGCCATTGAAATAAAGCTGTCTTCCACCTACCCTATAAATACCTTAGATATGACTACTTCTGTATATCTCTCCTATTAGAACATAAGTTACTAGAGCACAAGGATTGGGATTTTTGTTTGTTTGTTTGTTTCCTTTTAGTAACCTATGCTTTAGGAAAAGTGCCTGCCATATGTTAAGCACTAAAGAAATACTTGTTGATTGACTGATGTAAAGCCTATTATAAAGGATCTTGAATGCCAAGCAAAGGATTTTGATGTAGGAGTTGGGGAGAGAGGAGAGAAAGAGAATGAGAAGGAATAGGTGGATGATAATACCTTGTGATGCATGAAATGGTTACTTCTTTGGTGAAATCAAGAGGACTTAGAAATGAGGCAAAGTAATTTAAATAAAAGGCAATCATTCCTAAAGGTAAGAATTTTTAAAGAAAATGCTCATCTTGGGGTTGTCAAAATGAGAACCTGGATAAATGGCAGTCAGCTTGGTGGTCAGTAGGGTAGGAAAATGAACTCACTATTGAAGACATTGAGTTTGAAGCACCAGTGGGATATCAAGAAAGGGGTATTCTTAGATAGTCGGAGGTCTAGAAAAGAGTTACATCAAGAAATATGTCTAGTTTAGAGTTATCTGCAAGAGAGATTATAGATTACAGTATGGATGAAAATGGAATAGCCAAAAGAGAAAGGAAAAAAGAAATTAAGATGAATCCAAGAATAGAATATTAGAAAGTATCTACCTCAAAAGAGGATGAGGAGTCATCAAAAGGATGGGAGAATAAATAGAGAGGTAAGAAAAGCAAGAGTATGTTGTCCCTGAAGTCAGAAGGGGCCTTCTAAAGCTGAAAAAGTCCTGAGAATGGAACCAGAGATATACCATGCCTATTATCAGAAATATAGTGTCTGTTATTTGAAAACTATAATGAACCACCAAATGATAAATCTGGTTCAGCCAAAGCACCTGACAAAGATTGTCTTCTAAGGTACAGAGTTATTACAATCTGCAGTATCATAGGACCCAAGGTCATACAAGTGTCTGAAGCGGTATTTGAACTCAGGTCTTCCAAACTCCAATTCCAAAATTCTGAACCACTTCCTAGCCTGTGACTATGAAGAAGGGATCTATGAATATTAGCTTCCTCATATTTAGATGAGAATAAAAACACCTGACTTGCCAACACAAAAGATTGTAAAAATAAATGAGATCATGATGAAAAGTGACCTTTTACTCTGATTAAATCTCGAAGTCACCTTCAGGTCTACTAGGAATCATTAATAGTTAAAGAAAGAAAAATCCCCAAATGGAAACTGGAATACTCTTGAAATCCACTACCCCATTCTTGTCCCTGCTTGGGTTGAGGAGCTTCAACTCTAATTAGTCCACTGAACCTCAGTCGATTCATTGAGTAAGGAGAGCTGACCTGGAGGTACTTACTCTCTGTATGACCCTCCCCAATTTCTAGGAGATTTGATTTGCTCTCAGAACTCAATGGGACAAGGTGGTTCACAATCAGTAACTGACATTGCCTCATGATGGCACCAGGAGGCTACAGTTCAATGACATGAGGAAGAACTTTCTCTGACAATTGTCCTTCTGTGACCCACAAACCCAAGACCCTTGTGGTCATACAATGGGGACACCAGAGCTTTAGCCATGGGAATACATTTAGAGTGGTCACATTTGATCTCACAATGCCTCACAAATCCTATTTCATGGATGTCCCCTAAGCATCCAGTTAAATGCTACCTCGTTTCTTGTACAAGTAGCCACACGCTGCATATGTATCAGTTCAGCATTTAAGACAGCTTCTCAATAAATAAATGTTAAATCAGACCTGAAACACTGATCAAAAGTATTTGACACTTTCCCGATGTGAGTACATTTATCTGTCGTCCTTTGCACAATAAGGAAAGAAAGCCAAGAGGCTGTCAGAGTTAATTAGAGTCATGCAGAAAGCTCCCCAGTCTGGTGCAATGTTTTTACTGCATTAAGGAAAAATGTTCAATTATTTCATAAATTCTGGTCTTAATTGTTCATAATATTTTAATTAAAGTTAAGTTTCATATAAATGTCAACTCATCATTCACTGGAGCTGACATCTTACTAAAAGGATGAGTCAGTTTGACCAGTGACCCATGAAAAGAGACCTTTCTAGAGTTTTATTCTTCTCTGGGCTTGCTTACTAATGGAGGTTAATTGTTCAAAACAAAGTGCAGTCTTATGGTTTCATGAAAACAGCCTCCTGGTCTATCTTTCAAGGCAACACTGTGACCCCATTCCATGAAGGAATGGGCCATTATCAGTCTGCCTGGACATCTCTAGACAAACAGAAGGCTCCCTTTTCCTTCCTACCCTTTGAAGTTGCCCTTTCCACAGAGACCCTTTAACAACCATATTTGCGATTCAGATGATCAGATAATTAGATGTAAGATTCCATGCGCCAGAAGAGATGGCTTCCTCAATTAATCTTACAGTCGGCAGTGCTGTCTGCAAATCACCACTCGGTGCGTAACAGAAAATATCAAATTAAGTTTTCAGGAGCAGGGAAATTTCAAGACAGTATTCATTTTAATTCCATTTGATGCAAGAGTATAATTCACGCCTAGATACAGAATTACTGTCATACATTTTTTCTTCCAAAATACCTTTCTAACTTTTTTTTGGTTAATTTGTAAAATGGAACCATGATAATACTAGAAAAGTGTTAGAAGGAGAAAAAAAAAACTACAAGGTTTTCCATGGAACAAATATCATATTCCTTTCTCTAGGTAAACCTGCTCTGAAATCCATTGTCATTCTAAATGAGTACTAAAGGGTAAAAGGCAGGGAGAGTGCCTCCTGGCTGATGTTTGCCTAGGATGGCCAATATTCACCACCAAAGCTGACTGCCTCTTATTAATATCTTATTGTTACAATAAGAATTTCTTTTAAGAGGCACTGTGGCAAAATAAAGTATTGGATGGAGGTTAAAAATTTTCATTTGACTTTTTTCTCAGATACTTTTAATTTAACAAGCACTTGTCAATCAATCAGTTGGTCAGCACTCATTTATAAAATGCCTAATTTATGCCAGAAGTTGTTCTATAAATTGTAGATTCCAAGAAAAGCCCCTCCCACAAAACAAACAAACAAACAAACAAAAAAGCAGTCCCTGCTCCCAAAGAGTTAATAGTCTAATGGGGGAAGAATAGGTAAATAACTCTATATAAATATGTGTGCATATCTATATCTAAATCTATCTACTTCTATATGGATCTATTGATATCTAGATAGGTGAACGGATGGATAGAGAGACAGACAAATAGATAGATGATAGATAGACAAATACATAGATAAATAGATGGATAAATACATAGATACATATATTGATAGATACCTAGATAGGCAGACAGGTAGGTAGGCAGGTAAGTATTTAGTATACATCATTGAGGATAGAATGTGGACCTGGTGTCAGGAAAACCTGAGTTCAAATTTGGCCTCAGACATTAGCTATATGACCCTGGGCAAGTCACTTTTTTTTTTTTTTGCCTCAATCTCCTCATCTGTAAGATGAGTAGGAGAGAGAAATGAGTGCTCTACTATCTACTACAACTACTATCATTGCCAAGAGAACTCCAGATGAGGTCATGAAGAGGAGGACATGACTGAAACAAATGAATAACATATCCAAATGGTAAAAATAAATAGAGAGGACTATGGACAAATATGCATATATAGGCAGTGTGTTTGTATATCTGTAGCATACACACACAGAGAGAGGATTAAATGGGGATAATTGCCAGAGGGAAGGCACTTGCTTTGGAGGGACTGGAAAAGTCTCCTTACATAGCCTGGAATGTTAGCTAGCACTTAAGGGAAGTCAGAGAGAACTTGCCTAAATTTCAGAAGATTGTGTTAGGTTCTGGAGATACACAGACAAAAAAAAATGAAATGGTTCCTGCCTTTAAGGAGCTTTTCCTGCTCTGATTGACCCTGGACAAATCATATAATCTCTCAATTTTCAGTTTTCTCATCTATAAAATGGAGACAATGATGGCCACTCCCTGGGATCATTGTGATCATGACAGTGGAGACAGTATTGATGATGATGATGATGATGATGATGATGATGATTGTGTTGGGATTGGTGGTAGTAGTGGCAATGACGAAGGTGGTGATAATGTTCTCATTTTGGTAACTCTGGAGACAACAATTTCCCTGAAGCACAGATAACCTACTAGCCTGAAAAGAGAAATGAGGCTTTTCCCTTCAGAAAGGTGCACTGGCCACCGTTCCCGGGTTTGCTTGGCTTGCTTTGCTTACCTGTGTGTTTTGCAAGATAAAACACAAACTACCATCAACTCCTACACGTTAAGTAAATGTATGAGTAGCCTTCCCACAGAGGAATGGAAGGGAAAAAAATCTGACATATACAAACTTCTTGTAAAAATGTGGAAATAGAAAGACAAGTATAGACAAAGAAAGAATAGACATCCAGAATCAAAGCCTGAGAAAATACAACTCCAAAACAAATGTCACTGAAGGACATCAGCCTTCTCCGAATACCATCTCAAAAGGAAAAATACAGCCAGAAACTCAAAAAGAACTGAGGGACGAGTAATAGCTTTTATTTTTATCTAAAAATTTTCAAATCTTGTCTACGAGTATAAAGTATGATAAAAACTAGCTTACCCAGAAACCAAGAGGGCTTTTAAAATGCATTAGTTGCTCCCTCAGTCCATAACTCACTGATGTGGAATCTGAGGCTTATATTATATGCTAAGACATGAACAGACCAAACTAACCTGGAAATACATTGGTGTTTAGAAAGCAGCTTTCCAAAAAACACAGAGAGAAACTAATCTAAAAACTTATCTCATTCATTAGTTCATTTCTGCAATGAATATTTATGAAATGCATGAACATTTTAAAAGAAGACTCCTTTAGGTAATTTTTGAAGGTGAAGGAACTTCGTTCTGGAGGAAGGCACAAAAGGCACGTCATAAACTATTTATAATCCTCTGATCTCTAAACATGAGAGAGCCAAAACCCGGAGACTTTGTGAAGCTAGCCAAGGAGAGCAAAATGATAAACTAACCACTACATAGAGATCACAAATCAAAACAGTGTGATATGATAAATAGGACAATGTACACACGCAATGGAATATGACCTCCTCTGATGGTTTGTTACACTCTGAGAGCTGGAATTTTCATTTTCGTTGTTGTATCCCTGACACTTAGCATGCTGCTTGTCACATAGTAGATTCCTGATAAATGTTTGCTGAATTTGTTGCTGTAGTTCAGTCGTGTCTAACTCTTTTCGACCCCATTTGAAGAGTTTCTTGGCAGAGATACTGGAGTGGTTTGTATTTCCTTCTCCAGATCATTTTACTGATGAAGAAACTGAGGAAAATAGGGATTAGTGATTTGCCAAGGGTCACACAGCTAGTAAGTGTCTGAGGCTAGATTTGAACTCAGGAGGAAGAGTCTCTCTGACTTCAGGTCCTGTATTTTTTCCATTGTATCACCTAGACAGATAACCAATTGCTAGGCTATGGATTCCATAGATATCCAAGAAATATCAGAAATGAGAATACCCAGCATGTTGAATAGAAACCCTGTGATGAATTTCTAGCTGGTCATCATGACTGCCTGATAGAATAGCCATGTGGATAGGGTACAGTCTGAATCACTGAGGTCAGTATCCATATTGATGAAAGTACAGATTCACCAAAGTATTTAAGATCCATCAATGCCTAAGCCAGTGCCTTGAACATAAGTATGTTATTGGTAAATATTTGTTTAATTGACAATTTTTAAAAATCTGTCCCTTTTTGACCTTTTCAAATTTTGTTCATCATGCTCCCAACCATTCAGGTTTAAATCTCAGAGTCATCTCAGTCTCCTCCTCTCCTTCATCACCTATATTAAAAATGCCAGGTGTTGTTGGTGACTCTATGTCCCCAATATCTCTTAAATGGGATCCCAGTGATAGCACTGCTGTCCTCAACTCTAGTTTCCTTCTGATGTGGACTATTGTAAAGTCCTTCTAAAATAAAATGGTCTTCTGCTTCAAATCTCTCCCTTCTCTAATACTAGAGTAGCTAGATGGTGCAGTAGATAACTTGCTGGGTCTGGAGTCAGGAAGACTCATCCTCATGAGTTCAAATCTGGCCTCAGACACTTACTAGCTATGTGACCCTGGGCAAGTAACTTCTCCCTGTTTGTCTCAGTTTCCCCATCTGCAAAAGAAGTTGGAGAAGGAAATGGTGAACCACATCAGTATTTCTGCCAAGAAAACTCCAAATGGCGTCAGGAAGAGACAGATACAATTGAAGAACAAACGATTGAACAACATCACTAATATTACTTCCAGATATCAGCCAATATGCACTTTTAGGTACATAGAACTGAAAATATCTTTTCCTCATTCAAAAGTCTTCAATGGCTCCCAACTAATCTAGGGTAAGCTGTGAATTTCTAAGCCTGACATTTAATGTCAATCACGAGCATAGAATATTGACCCTACTAGCATTTCTCTAGATTTGCAATTGCAAAAATGGCAACAGAGTCCTTTTCTTTCGGTTCTCTTCCATCCAACAAATAAACCAAAAGACTTTGACATTCAAATGATCTTGTAAGCTTCTTACCCGACAAACTAATATTTTCATTTTTTATCTTGTTTTTCTTCCTTTTCTCAACGGTATTACCAGTTCTTTCCCTGAGTGGAAATTTAATTCTATTCGATTCAACAGACATATAATAAGCACCCACAATATGCAAGGTACTCTGTTCAGTGCTCTCTGTCTTTGTTAAAAGCTTTAAGTCATTCAGAGTAGCACAGAAGGAAGAATGCAAGATGTGGAAAAGTTGAAGGACCTAATTTCAAATCCCATGTCTGAGGCTTACCAGCTGTGTGTCCATTGCCAAAACGCTTAAGTCTTATTTCCTATATGTAAAACGAGAATCCTAACTGTAAGTACCTATCTCGAGAAGCAACGTGGTATAATGGGTAGGAAGGAGACTTTAGATTCAGCAAAACCAAGTTCAATCCAAACTCAAACCATGAGACTCTGGGTAATCCCAATCTCTCAGAGCTCCAGGTAATACTCCGACACTGTCAATGGTGGAGACTGTGTACTGATGAGCATTCATGGAGGTTCCTTTCCTAAAGTAACAAAATCACAGATCCAGTACCCCAAAGTACTAAAGATACAGGGTATCTTTGAGGTTCACGTGACACATTTTGAATTAAAAAGTTTGTGAACTTGAAAGTGCTACATAAATACCCCTGGCTATTTATCCCCAAGATAATGAGTCTGTCAACTCTCATTCTTTTTTCTTTTTAAAAAGATTAAATTATCTCTTCTTCTTCCTCTCTCTTTCAAGCAAGGTTCTATATATTCTTTGTTGCCACAGGTTACCCATGCTTTTCAATTCCCCAATTCCCCAAAGCTTCCCAACTAGCTCTAACAACGTCTCACCCTAGTGCATTGGGGGACTAGACATTTCTGTGACTGCATTCCTGTCCTGGAGCAGACATTCCTTCCCTAGGTAAAGTCCTCTAGAATTTAACTGCCCAATCCCTTTATCGGTTCTACAGTAGATTCGAAATTCACACTCACACTGTGCTGAGAGCTTTAGCTTCTCTATAAAATTTTATTCTCCGGATGAGGTCAACTGGTCATTACACTGTATATCATAGACTCTTGGAGCTGTGGAAGAGGTCTAGCATCATTTTCAGGATCAGAGGCTCTAGACTTGAAAACCATCTAGCACAACCTGTTCCCTAACATCTTCACTAAAAACATACCCCCAAAGTGGTCAAGATTCCCAATGAAAGGGACCTAAAGTTTCTATAGGAGAGGGACCTTACTGACTAACTCCTAAAGGAGCCCAATCGGATTAAAGAAAGCTTCACTACTTAGCAGGTTGTTCCTGACACTAAGATTAAATTTGCTCCCAGAGATTTCACTCAATGCTCCTAATTCTAACTCTGGGGCCAGAAGACAGAAATCGATTCCTTTTTTCAATGACAGTCTTTCACATACTTAGAGAGAGCTCTCATGTCCTGCTCCCCCTGAGTCTTCTCTTCTTATGTAAACATCCTTAAGTTTTCCAATGGATCCTCATCCTTATATTTCATAGCCTCAAGACCTTTCCATATCCTGGTTATTTTCTCTCTAGGCATTCTCCAGCTTATCATTTAGTTCAACCTCCCTACCAATAGAAATGTCTACTATTCAATATTGCTGAAAGGAGGTCACTCAGCCTCTCCTTTTCTGTGGCGAGGAGCTCATTATTTTAGAATGCAATTGCATTCATCAATCATTTCAATTAAAAAGATTTAATTAGTCAATTGTTATAAGACTGTACACAAATCCTCATTTATAAGTCACTTAATAAATGTTTGCTGAGTTGAACTGATAGCTAATTCTCTTTCTAAGCTCAGAATTAGATTGTCCTTCCTTATACTTTGAACTGGCCTCTACTTTGGGGTAAATTCTACTTACTGGTCACAAATAAGGGGGGCAACTGGGTGGCTCAGGGGATTGAGAACCAGATGTAGAGATGGGAGGTCCTAGGCTCAAATCTGATCTCAGACACTTCCTAGCTGTGTGACTCTGGGCAAGTCACTTAACCCCCCATTGCCTAGCTCTTTGACCTTGGTACCAATATACTGTATTGATTCTAAGACAGAAGGTAAGGGTTTTAAAAAATAATAATAATTAATAAAGTCACAAATAAATTGTATCCTTCTTTCACATGGCAGCACAATGGTATTTGAAGATGCCTATGATGTCAAACTAAGATTTCTCTTCTCCATCTTTGTCCCTTGTAAGGCCATGTCAGTTCTTGCTGGCATAATATCAAAGATCTTCACCATATTATCATCCTCTTCTGGACATACTATGGTGGGCAAGTCACATAATCCCAATTGTCTATCCTTTAACATTCTATCTTAGCATTGAAGCTAAGCCTGAAGGTAAGGGTTTAAAAAAAAAAAAGATGCCCAGAGTCATATAGTTATAAATGCCATGGGGAGAATTCATACACAGGTCTTCCTGATTTCAAGTTTGTCACTATATCCAATACACTACATTGTTTCTACCAAGGGTTCTTAACCTTTGTGTGTGTGTGTGTGTGTGTGTGTGTGTGTGTGTGTGTGTGTGTGTGTGTGTGTGTGTTTGTTCTCAAAATAATGTTTTAAATGCATAAGCAAGATCTAGAGAATTGCAAAGGACCCCACATATATTGAAATACAATTACCAATTTAAAAAATTCGTGGATTAAGAGAACTTGGTCTTTGTCCCCACTTTCTATTCTAATCATCTCAGAAATGATTCTTGCTTTTTTTTCTTCTGCATAGCCCCAACTTGAGCACATATCAGCAAAACATGTGGTAGAGGTAGATGTGTGGAAGAGAAATGAAGAGATTCAACAATGGCCCCTATAACTAAACAAAGAGCTCAGGACGAGTTCTAAATGTAGAATGTTGTAAAATTATAATCGGTCATAGTCTCTTCATAATACATGTATAGAAATCACTATACTTTATACTTTTATATATGCAACCTAAGATTCCATTATGGTTGGAGTTTTTTGATAGTCTCATCACATTTATATTAAACTTGTAGTCACCACCCTTCGTTCTTTGTCACATGTACTTTCATTGTGTGGTGTCGATTTTTAATGATATATAATATTACATTAATCCTTATGAATTTTCATCTTGTTAGTTTTGGCTCATTGTTCTAGCCTTTTGAGATATTTTTGAATCCTGATTCTGTCATTCAACGTTTAACTATTCCTCCCAGTTTTGTGTCATCAGAAAATTTGATAGACATGTTCCTGTGTCTTCATTTAAGTTATTGATTAAAAAAATATTGAATAGCACTGGAGACAAAAAATGCAGAGAAAAAAACACTTTTTTTTGGTTGATTTTTGAATCTTTGCATTGGAGATTAATTCTTGTAATCTCTTCTCTCTGGGCTTCTGGGGAATGAAGGGATTCAACTGAATGCTCTCTGAAGTGTCCCTTTAATTCTGATTCTCTACCAGTGGAGACCTTCTTCCAAAAGCAGAATAATCCACTTCTTGGTTACTGAGTTCAATCAGCTAAAAAAAACCTCTAAAATAGTCTACCAAACAACCTTTGCCTCTACTTTTTCCACAAGGAGCTTAGGGGACACTTGTCATTCAATATCCAGCAGAGTTCTTTGGATTTTGAGTCTCCCTAAGGCCTCCTCTGCTGGAATGCTACCATAGTCTGAGTCCCCTTAAGATATACTCAATCAGGATTCTGCTGAGATCATCCTCCCTATTGGGACATCCCTGGTCAGTGTAAAATAATTTTAGCTTTGTGACATGAAAAATCTAAATTAATTTAGTCACCAGGGAAAATTACCAAATAATAAAATACCCAAGTCAGCTGGACATTATGGTGATTTTAATATAGAAAGAATGAATTAAGAAAAAGAGAGAGAGAGAGGAAAGAGTTCATTTAAACTGCTCCGGTTCAGGCTGAGCCAGGAAGTAGTTAAAGCCTTGGCCAAAGTGGCCTCCCTGAACCCAAGGGAAAGGGAGTCAGTCTTGTCACTCACCATGAGACCTTCTCAAGGAAGCTGTCTGAGTGAGATCCTTCAGGCTGAGCTGCAGTCCTGAACTGAACTCAATTCTGAACTGAATCACACTGACTTTTCTAGCCTCCTTTTAAAGAAATTTTCTCTCATGTCACCTCCCCTAAATTTTCATGTCTACCAATCACAGTAGATGCTTTTCTCCAGGACTGCTCACTCTTTAGTTCTCACCTTTTCTGGTTAGATTATATCTTTTGAGTACTTCACACTTCTTTGTTAAGTTCGCCTTTTGTGAGTTACTTGCCCTTTTTGTGATTCATTTAACCTTTATAGGTACTTAACACCTTTTTGTATTAGATCTAAAAATAGACTTAGCTTAAGTTCTAGTTTCACTATAAGGTATGAGTTAAATACCTTCATTGTTCAATCAAGAGTTTACAACTTTATCTTCCTCTAAAGTATGCCTAAGTAGGGTGGAGTAATTTTAAAATTCCCATCAGGACACTACTACTGTTTTCTGGCCTAATGGTTTCCCTGGTGGGACCCTTCTTCCAGATCCTGTAGTTTCTGACTTACTTATTCTTAGCTGCATAGATGATTTTGCTTGTACATTTCTGTGGGTTTTGTGATCATTATTAATCTGGTACACGTTTTTATATCGTGATGAGAAAGTACATCATTCCTACAGAATTTCCATGATCCACATGTCTAGTCATCCTGTCACAAAAGGAAATGAGGTTAATAAGACCTGACTTATTCTTAACAAAACTTCATTGACTTTGCATTACCACTGCCTCCCTTCTAAGTATTCACAAAGCACTTGTTTTCAATATCTGTTCAAGCACAGTGCTGGGAATCAAAGTTACACTTACTAGCCAGTTTCCAGAGTCAACCCATTCCCTTTTTAAAATTTTCTAATTGAGACCATCTCTAGTCTTTTAACTCCATTACCATTTTCTATAACTTCTTGTTCCCATTGGTTTTACAATTTTCTTGTGGTTTGGCCATGTTTTAGTTGTATCTCACTCTTTGTGACCCCATTTGAGGTTTTCTTGACAAAAATAGTGGGGTGGTTTGTCATTTCCTTTTCCAATTCATTTTATAGATGAGAAACTAGGACAAATAGAATTAAGTGACTTGCCCTGGGTCTCACAGCTAGTATCTGTGGCCAGTTTTGAACTCAGATGTTTCCCTTACTTGAGGCATGGCACTAACCAACTACTAAACCAACTAGTTGCCCTTCCTCTACTGAGAATTATTATTTTCCTGGGTTTGTGGATTTCTCTTTGGTAGCTAGGACCTTCCTTACTATTTCATCATCTACTAGGGGATCTAAAACCCCTCTTAATCATATTACTTCTACTCTTCAATTAGAATAGGCACAACCTTTATGTACAGGCTCTATTCTCTGGACCCACTGACACAAAAAAAAAAGAAATTTTTTTTTGTGGGGGTAGTCCCACCTCGTGGGCTTTTGTAAAACTGATAGACATTCTGGGAGCTGAGTTTTTAAAATAATGAAAGGCACAAATTATCAAATGCAAATAACTAAGGAGACAGAAAAGTCTCCTAAAAGGGAGAGTAGCCTTCGAATAGAATGTTGTATTTACTATCAGATATAATCAATATATCTGATGGCTTTTCTTTGATTTTCTTTGTTGCAAGGGGAAGGCAAACTAAAATATGAGAAGTCTCATATCCAGAAATGACTAAGATATAAAAATAGAATATTTCAAAACTCTTTAATATTTTTAAATATGGTTTAGAAAAATCAGCATGCCTTGATAATAGATTTAGATCCAGAAAAGACCTCAGAAACCATCTAATTGACAATGTTACAGATGATGAAACTAAGACTTCTAATAAGAAAATGGTATGGCCAAAGTCACACAGATATTAACAGAACAAGAGTTCCAACCCAGGATGTCTTTATCCAAACAGGGAGTGGAAGGAAGGAAGGAAGGAAGGAAGGAAGGAAGGAAGGAGGGAAGGAGGGAAGGAGGGAAGGAAGGAAGGAAGAAGGGAAGGAGGGAAGGAGGGAAGGAAGGAAGGAGGGAAGGAAGGAAGGAAGGAAGGAAGGAAGGAAGGAAGGAAGGAAGGAAGGAAGGAAGGAAGGAAGGAAGAAAGGAAGGAAGGAAGGAAGGAAGGAAGGAAGGAAGGAGGGAGGGAGGGAGGGAGGGAGGGAGGGAGGGAGGGAGGGAGGGAGGGAGGGAGGGAGGAAGGAAGGAAGGAAGGAAGGAAGGAAGGAAGGAAGGAAGGAAGGAAGGAAGGAAGGAAGGAAGGAAGGAGGGAGGGAGGAGGGAGGGAGGGAGGGAGGGAGGGAAGGAAGGGGGAAGGAAGAAAGGAGGGAAGGAAGGAAGGAAGGAGGGAAGGAAGGGGGAAGGAAGGAAGGAAGGAATATTTAAGATGATAGCTATAAACATTTATTTCTTCATATTTTCTAAAAGGAAATGAAGTAGAAATCTAATCTGACCAGCCCAATATGAGGCCTGCTTAACTTAATCATTTGGTACTAATTTAACCTGAAAACACATTTAAAAGATACAAATATTATTCTATAATTATTATATAAACATTTACTTAAAAAACTTTTCCTGACCCAATTTTTTACTACAGATCAATAGTTATTTTAATGAACCCCAACAATACTTTTATCCCCTACTATTCACATGTACACATACACACACTTACACAGAAGAAATGGAATTTCTCTGGAGAGTTATTTCCAACCTCTATCTCCACATCACTACTCTATCCAATCAATACGGAGTGATAAATTGCAGACCAGTGCATTAAGCCAAAATCCAACACAGCTGTAGTTCATGGTAGCATGTATATTATTTAACTGAGACCTTTGTGACAACTCCTTCCATTGTGGTTTCTGATAAATGTAGTAAATCACCAAATACCCACTGATCGATCATCTAAGTGCTCAGAATTGTCTGGAAACTTGGTTGTAGAGCGAAGAAAAAGTAGAACTATAATCAATGAAATTGGTAATTCTGGAGGGAAATCAGACTTTGATGTTTTAAGTATGTGGGTATTTAACCTGGTTTCCAATCTATCATTTTCTGTCCCTGCAGGTAAATTATATTAACTTCAAGCCAAGTTTTCATTTTATAATGGTTTTTTAAAGGAATTGCCATTTTTCATATTCATAGGTACTACTATTTTGCCTCACAAAGATTTATCTTCAAAGATTAAATATGCTATTGAAATATTCCTCAGATGTGGGTCTTGCAAGGACAGACCCTTTGGTATGTGATGATAGGACTGAGTTTTGCTCAACTGAATTCAAAATCTTCTGTGAGCTCATTCCAAAGAAGTGAGAAGGCAAAAAGAGAAAGGGAAAATATTTTTATTTCTCCCCCACCATTTTTCTGGGGGGAGGGGGTCAGTTGTGGGCAGTAGCAGGTTATCAACCTGTGATCTCTTTAGATTTGAGATCTCCCAGTAGGAAAACCCATTCCACAGATGCAGATCAGGAATTCACATGCAATTTATAATCTGAGAGAACTGCCTGGGGGCACTGAGAGTGTTCAGTGATTTTCCCAAGGTTTAGTGCCAAAGGCAAGACTCAAACCTAGGCCTTCCTGAATATCCACTATACTGTCTAGTTTCTCTCTAATCAATGAACTGATTCATGAATTTGGAACAATGATTTAATAAAAACAAGTTTTTATATTATGCTTTACATGATTAAAAAAGTCGAAAAAGTTCTTCTCTTGAGTATCAGAGGCTAAATTCTTCTCTGTTTTTCATTAAAATGGTGGCTTCCTTAAATTTTCATAAAAATGTCTTTCTGAATCCTGCATAGAATACATAAGAATTACATTCTGTCAGTGGATTGGGAGAAAGAGGAATGAATATGGAATTGTGCATATTACTGCAATACCTGGGTGGTCCATCTGTTATCCTTTGCTCTTACTGCATGACTGTCCCACCTTCTTTAATCTCCTTTACAAAGATTAAATAAGACATAGTCTCCACCCTCCTGCAGTTCACAATCTGTAAGATCAGTTGTATCCATAACTGAGCAGAGAATTAATTCTGAGTGAAGTCTTTGGAACAAACTCCATCCCAGAATAAATAAAAGTAAGTCAGCTCATCAGTCAGTCAGTTAACAAGGATTGACTAAACACCTTCCCTATCCTAGCCACTGTGAACAGTACTCTGGATACAAAGAAAGATAAAAGAAAGTCCCTGGTCTCAAGAAACTTAATGGAGGAAACAAAATGCAAATAATTATATGCAAACCAGAAATAGACAGGATAAACTGGAGATCATCAATAGAGAGAAGGCTTGCAGGTACAGTGGGAAAGCACTGGATTTGGAGCCAGAGGACATGGATCAAAATTACTTCTCTGTGATGATATATATGTGATCAAAGATATGGTATGAACCTCAGTTTCCCCATCTGTAAAAAGAAAGGGTGATTCTAGGTAACCTCTGAGGTCCCTTTCAGTTCTCAATCTATAATCCCATGTCTTGGGTCTATATTCAATCCCTGCTGCTTGCAAGCTGCCACTTTCATCATAAATGGGTTGACTTAAGTGACTTTTGAGGGCTTCCCCAGCTCAGATTTCAATGATTCTATTTGAAGCAGAAAGAAAAGGTTGGAAAAAAAATTTTTTTTTAATTATTAGTGCTTCAAGTTAGTTGTTTATTTCTTGCTTGGCAATATTGGTGCTTCCAAATTTACTTTCATATCATTTCCATGTTCCCTACTGCTAAATGTAAGAATCTATTGCATTTCACAATAAAAAGCATCCCCAAAAACCAAAGATAAATTAAATTTTTATAGCTCACATTAGATTTTAACTATATTAAAGGAGCTGGCAATTAAAAAAAAAAGGACAGCATTTTTTTTTTAAAGATAATTCTTGATAATACAAATAATTAGGGCTCTGATTTGTGGAGGAGTTTTTTGTTTTTTTTTAAGGAAATAGACTCCAGAATCCCTGCTCTAGAATCCTGAATCCAAATTGGTCCTAACCCATATATAAGAGAGTAGTGATGGGTACAGCCAACCTGATGGATGGTACATTGAAGTTAGCTTCAGACTTAAAATAATCTATAGACTTGATGCTCTATAAATTCCATGAATGCATGAGTCATACAAAGATGCAAACCTCTCACACTCATTTCTTTTTTACTCTGGAAAACAAAATGAAACTATAAAATGTGATTCAAATGAAAAATGTCTAGCATGCATTTTTAGCATCTTATGAGTAAACCCTTAAATAAAGCACTTGGGTATAGAAGAAAAAAATGCGCAGCGTGAAAAATGTTCAATATGGGCTTGTTTACTGAACAAATATAGTAAAAAATATGTATCTGGGAAATAAAAGCATAGCAGAGAATAATGAATATTCTTAATGAAAACAAGGACAGTCCTCACAAATATCATGTCAATTTTACCCAAAGGTTTAGTTTTAGCAAGTAACGTATGACATTAAAAATGACAGGCATCTAAGGCATGGGGGTTGGTATAAAGAGGAGGATCAGCCATATAATAATGAAAAGTAAAATCTGAGCTCTCTTAGAGCCCTCTTGAGTCAGTAAAAGAAAGAAGCAGGAGCATGCTTGTAAATGTTTAACAACCAGATCTCCAAGGGGAGAAATAATGGATACAGGACACACATTTAAGCTGAACCTGCATTATGAACATTTTCTCCATAACTTTCTTAAACTAGACAATCAACAGAAAAATAAATCAAACCCTGATATGTAGAGGTTGCCTGGTTCTGAGATGCAAATGGTTACACTGAAAATTTAATAATCAGATCCTACTATGCAATACAAACTCTTTCCAGAAAAATCTTGGGATAAGACTTCGAAAGCTTCCACTGGGGGGTGGGGAGTTGGGGAATCTTCTCTAGATGTTTTCCTCAAAGACTAGCAGTGGGAGAAGGGGTAGAAGGACAATGTTCTGCACAATGGGAAAGAGATCATGGCTTCACCTCAATGCTGAGTAAGTCAAGTCCTAAGACACACCACTCCAGGGGTCATGCCTTCCATTCTGGGTTTTGCTTCTTGACTCCATTTGTACAGTGCCAAGGGTCCAGTACACCAGTCCTGTATTACCTAATAGCACAAGCTCATCAATGGCTAATGGTCCCTCAGAAGCTATCTGCTTAATCTACTCAATATGCAGCGCCAAGTGCATAAGGACACTTGCATTTGGGGGCATCAGGGAATAGATCTATATTAGTAGATGACAAATTAAGAGAGACAATATGCATAGAACAGGGTAGCAATTAAATCACAGGTCCAGGGCTCCATCCCTAATGATGAGCAAGGGAGGACAGACAGCAGGAGGGAGTGGATACAGAACTGGTTTGGGAATCAGAAAGATAATAGGCAAGTCCTGTCCCTTCCACAAACTGTCTGGATGACTCAGGGAGAGTCACTCTCTCTAGCAATAGTATAATATTATAAATAGCAGGATGGATCCAGATCTATAATGGGTAAGGGAACTCTCTATTCCAGCTTTACCACCCCCTCCAACCCACGGCAAAAAAGAGAAATACTCACTGTCTACAATAATAACAATTCTTATATTATATATATATATATGTGTGTGTGTGTGTGTGTACATATATATATCTTTGAATACCACTAAGAATGCCTTTATATATAATCAAATTAAAACCTCAAGATCTCATGAAGTCACAATTCTCAAATTAGGAAAATTCTTTTATCTTAATTCAAATCTGACTTCAGACTCTTACTACCTATGTGACCCTGGGCAAGCCACTTAACCCTGATTGCCTCAGTTTCCTCATCTGTAAAATGAGATGGAGAAAAAAATAACAAACCCCTCCAGTATCTTTGCCCAGAAAACCCCAAATAGGATCATGAAAAGTTGGGCAAACTGTAAATGACTGAACATTGACAAAAACTTCATGGCAATACTGCAAAGGGAGAAACTAGTATTATGATCCTCATTTTAAGGATGAGGAAACTGACTAAAATAATAATTATGTAGATATATATTTGTGTATATGTATGTGTATTTTATATATTTGTAGTATGTTATATATAATTAATATTGTATGTAATATGATATTAATATATGTTATATATTATTGGGAGAGGAGAGAGAGAGAAGCACTTACTGTGTATCAATCAGTCAGGCACTGTGCTTTACAATTATGATTTCATTTGATCCTCACAACCATCCTAGAAAGTAGATAGTTTTATCATCCCCATTACTAAGATAAGGAAATTGAGGCAACAGAAGTTGAGTGACTTGTCCCACAACTAGTAAGTGTCTGAGGCCAAATTTGAATTCTGGTCTTCTTGACTCCAACCCCGGGGCTCTATGCATTGCAAAAACTAATTGCCCTGGATGGTTATGTGACTTTTCCAAGGTCTATAATCAGTCAGTGTTAGAGGTAGGATTTGACCCAAAGGCTTCCTGACTCCATGATCCCCAATCCTAGTGCTATTGCATTCTCCCCTCCTCCTAGGGATTTAGAGCTTTTAAAAATATTTTCATCCCTTTAGGAAGAGAGAACAGATTCAGGACTAGCAGGAGGGAAAAGGGGGGGAGGAGGGATGGTCCTTTTAAAGAGGTCAGTAACAAAACCTCTATCCCATAGGCCATAAGTGGACATTTCAGATCATTCAAGAATTAGAGATAAGGAAAATTCCACCCTCATTCCCTACCCCAAAAGTATATAAATATATGCACCATTTTTTGTGGCTGGATGGATATATATGTAATGAATACATATATATTTATGTACATATATATAAAATGCATATTTTATGGCATACTGACAGACTGAATGGCCTAGAATATACTAATTTGCAATATTTGCTATTCCAGTTCATGTAACAACCAAAATTCCGTCCCTAGAGAGACACATAGATATTCTTTAACTAAAAACAGCATGCATTGACCACTTAAAGAGTAATAGCTTACATTTGTAAGCCTACTTTATCGCTTGCAAAGCCCTTATTATTTCCCTGGTTCCTTTAAGCATCCTTGAGAACTAGGCACCAGGGTGCAGGAGTCATTTCTTGCATCTGAGATATGATGAACCTGGAGGCTCAGAGAGATCTAATGACCTGTCCAAAATCACACAGCTGTGCCTGGAGTCAGGAAAATCTGAATTCAAATTTGGTCTCAGATACTTCCTAGCTGTGTGATCCTGGGCAAGTCATTTAACCACTGTTTTCTCCTGTTCAAAAAGACAAGAACAATACCAAGTTACATTTTGTTGTGATTCAGATATTCAGTATGTTTGATTCTGACCCCATTTGGGGTTTTCTTGGCAAAGATACTGAAATGGTTTGTCATTGTCTTCTTATTTTACAAATGAGAAAATGGAGGCAAACAAGATTAAGTAACATAACCAGGGTGTCTCAGGTCAGATTTGAACTCTGGTCTTTTTGACTCCAAGCCCAGCATTCCATTCATTATGGGACCTAGCTGCCCCCCAATCTCACTTTAACCCCCCCTAAAAAATCACAATGTTTTTATTTGGGATAATAAGTTTTTATTTTTGGTAAAGATTTTAAAATAAATTATTATTGTTTTGTAGATTTCCAGAAAACATGGAAGAGTCAGAGACAGAGTTGGAAGACTCTAGTTCAAGTTGCTCATTTTATAGATGAGGAAATGAAAGCCTAAAGGAGAGTAATTGACTTTTCCAAAGTCACCCAGGCAAGATTTAGGCTAAGATTTTAACCCAAGTGACAGAGTAGAGCTGGAAGGGAGCTTAGGAAGCATTTACCGAGTCCCCTCATTGTGTTGATGCCCAGAGAGTTGGACAGATTTCCCTGTGCTCACACAAGAAGCAAGCAGCAGGGCCATGATCTGAAACAGGCCCCCAAATTCCAAATCTGAAGCCTCCTAAATAAAACCTTGTGAATGCTAATGAGTATCTGGTTCAAAAAAAATCAGAGCATGAAGTAGGTCTGCTAACTTTCCTCCCTTGTGAGTTGGGGAGTGAGAGCTACCAGGAAGCTGCTTTCCCGCAGAGTCCTGTGATTGCCTATTGATTCCCTCAGCTACCTCGGCCCCATTCTCTCCTCTACATCAGAGTAGGTCAGGAGTGAATTTGCACCCTACAATGGTTTTGCTCTTTTGGATAGCATCCGTTGCTAACAAACAAGGTGTGTCGTATTTCCACATCATCTTTCATTGATTCTCAAATCCAGGAGCAGTCACAAATGGACCTCAATTTCCTCAAGGCACCCTCTATTCCTACTCAAATAATTACCTTGTGAAGGTTTTTTCTTTTTTTAAAAATGCATGTCAGACATGTTTTCCCCCTCCGGGATAACTCCCATAAAAGATAGAATTGTGTCCTGATCACCAGGGTAATATCATCACAAACAGAGTATGAATGGATTTTTTTTCTCCCAAGGTCTATAATGGTCTTGAACTAGCAATAAAAAAGAAATAGACTCAGTAAGCTACGAAATCAGAGTGCCAGACTGCTGGCTTGTCATCTACCCTTGGGTCAGTCACTCAAATACTCCTGCTTTCTAATTCTTTATCTTTAAAACTAGAATCACTTTACCTCACTGGGTTGAGCTGAGCATCTCCAAAATTCAGAGAACCCAGAAACTGAATCAAATCTTTGCTCTTAGGGGCCCCCACTCTACCCATTCTTTTCCTACCTCTCTGACCATTTCTGCTCCATCTTGAACTCCCATCAAGTCTTATTTCCTATAGACTTTGTGTGTACTTTCTTTCATGCCTAAAAGACTCTCCCTCCTCATGAGTGCCTTTGAGAAGCCCTATTTTCCTTTCAACTTCAGGTCAAATGCACCTTCTACATGAAGCCTTCTCTTTCTTCCTTCCAACCACCTTAGGCTTTTAATGCTATTCCTGTTACCTTCTCTGATGTGTCTGTATATATGTGTGTGAAGAGACAGACAGACAGACAGACAGATAGACAGAGACAGACAAAGAGACAGAGAATGCCTATTTCCATCCAGTTCTGGGTTTCCACTGAGTCACCTATCTGCCCCCAACTATTTAAATTATTGATTCTCTCTCTCTCTCTCTCTCTCTCTCTCTCTCTCTCTCTCTCTCTCTCTCTCTCTCTCTCTCTCTCTCTCTCATCCCTGCCTCTTTTTGTATCTGTCATATATACATACCCCCACATATATATGCATGTATCTATGAAGGCATGTGTGATACATGATGCATCCCCCCAACAGGATGGTAACTCCTTAAGGGCAGTCAACATCTCACATTATTATATCTGTATCATTAGCATGTAGCACAATACCTGGCACATAATTGCTATTGAGTAAATGCTAGTTGATACACATTGCCTAAGACCCATAGTTATTTCCACAGACACACACACACACACACACACACACACACACACACACACACACACATATATATATATATATATAATATTTCTTTATATATTAGAAAGCAAGGATAGTGCCATAGAAAGAGCAGCAGACCCATAACTTAGAATTCAAAAACTAGGTTCAAATCCTTCACAGCTATATGGTTAGGGTCTAGTCACTTTGGCTCTCAGTTTGTTCATCTATAAGATAGGGATAACAATAATTGTGCTACTTATTGGTCCTTTAGAGCTGGGGGAGGGGGGGTCAGGGAATTGCTTTGGGAACTTCCAAGTATTATATTTAATGTATTTCTGTGGTTATCATCGTTCTAGGTCTAAAGAATATAGAGTTGAGAATCTGTATGACATTTCAGGGGAGAAATAAAGTATTTAAGGACGCATGTGATGATGTCGCCTTGCCATTGACTCATGGATACTCTCACCTTCAATCATACCAGGCAAACTCTCCTCCCAATAAGGCATTTTAATGTATGTTTTTCTTACATAATAGATGTGGTGATTTAAAAGCTAGAGGGCACCTCTGAAGTCATCTGGTCCAAAACCTTTATTTTAGAGATGAAGGAACAGGAGACCAAAGAAGCAGCTGAAGGACAAATGGAATGGAAGAAGCAGATTTGAGATTCAAGAGCAGCCCTTCGAAATCCAAATCCAATGTTCTTTTCTACTCAGTAATGCTGCATTTACTAGGGCTCCTCAAAAAGGATTTCCTTCTCCCAAGATTTCTGAAGTTAGATCCAATGTTTATCCCCCTTTAATGGTCTTTTTGTTTGTTTAGTGTCCAAAGATTGACTGTTCAGGTTGTTTAGCATCACAGAATCTCAGAATTCAAGGACCCAAGCTTAACAAGCACTCCCACCCCCAGCCTCCAGTCTTCACTTGAATCCTTCAAAGGATGAGAAACATACTAGCTCCTGAGGAGGTTTATTTTATTTTTTGAACAGATAAAGCTGGCAAGTTTTCCCTTATATCCATTCCAAATCTGTCTCTCTGTGACTTCCATCCATTGTTCCTAATTCTGCCCTCTGGAGACAAACGGAACAAATTTAATTCTCCTACCCAATAACAGCCACTGAACACCTCCAGAAAGGATGCTACACTATCCTGTTCAATCTTGTTTTTTTAGGCTAAACATTCTTGGTTTCTTTAACTAATCCTTGGATTGATATGGTTTAAATCATCCTCATTATGGAAGTTGCCTTCCTCCTAATGTTCTCTATAGTTTGTCAACATCCTTTCTGGAATGTGGTATTGTTCTTTAGTCATTTCCCATCTTGAATGACACTGTGACCCCATTTGGGTTTTTTTGGCAAAAATACTAAAGTGTTTTGCCCTTTTATAGATGAGGAAACTGAGGCAACTTAAATGAGGGTTAAGGACTTGCTCAGGGTCACAAAACTAGTCTCCGAGGCCAGATTTGAACTCACAAAGATGAGTCTTCCTGACTCCAGGTTCAGCACTCTGTCCATTGCACTGCCTAGCTGCCCCTCAAATGTGGTACCCAGAGTTAGATTCAATCTTTCAGATGTAGTCTGTCCAGAGGAGAGTCCAGTGGATTTCCATGGCATTCTGGACACATTGCTCCATTCCTGAGCTAGGTCCTTCTTCTAGCTTATATAAAGAATGTCCCAGAAGTCTTAGTGAAATTTTCAGCTCTCAAACCTTATTAATTTCCTCCCCAGGGCTTTGTTATTGCTATGATGACCTCAATAATTTCAGCACACTTTAAACTCCAGCTTGTGACATTTCTTGATCATCTATTCTTGATTTCAAGTAAAATCTTTAGCCTACTAAAACTTAAAACTGCAATAAGACTTCTGGGATATCCTGTACACCTGACTACCTCTTTCTCCATTAATTTCAGTTTTTGTGTGAAGCAAACTATCTAGAGAACCTCCATCCCAGCTTTTGATCCTGCACCCCAGTGGTAGGACATAGGAGTCACGGAGCCAGTGTCCCAGCAAGACCTGGCATATTTTTGAAAGCCATTGACCTATGGAAAGATCCAGAGGGAGGAATAGAGGTTTTGAAAAGCTGGGGCAGGAAGCTGAGAACTCTCTTTTTCTGGACTGGACTTGAACCAATTCTCTCTGGGCTGACTCTCTCCCTGAGCCTCTTATCTGAGCTCTACAAGCCTGGACTGCAATGGAAGATGGGGTTTTTACCTAAAGTTAGAAAGGCTGAAAACCCTTTTCTCTCTCTCTCTCTCTCTTTACTAATAAATGCTTATAAATCAAGTAACACACCTCCAGATTAATTTTTATTTATAGCAGTTTTAGTTCACTTGTTGTTGTTGTTTTTTCCTAATTGATCAACCAAAGTCAATGATCAAACAGAACCCATCACTTTCCCTCAATGTGCCAGGTCCTTTTCTAGGTACTGAGGATTAAAAAAGAAGAAGAAAGACAATAGCCCCTCCCTCCCCTCAAGGAGTTTGCATTCTACCAAAGAATCAGGGTTCATACTGAGAAAGAGATATGAAATGTATACAAAATAAACCTAAAGAATGTTTCAGGAAGAACGCCCTCAAAATTGTGAGCCTCAAAGAATACTTCCATGTAGGGCATGGCTCTCCAGGCATGAATAGAAAAGTAAGGTGTGGGGAGGTCCAAAGTAACAGGGATTCCTGAGAAGTAAGAATATTCCATGGATGGGGAACAGCCCATCAAATACCTAGAGGTAAGAGATGGAAGGACACAAAAGGAAGACAGCACAAAGGTCAGTTCAGTAGAATAGAGATATTCTTGATTATAGAGATATAAGTAAAGAGACTTATAAATATCATTAATTTATATATATATATATATATATATTTATTTTATGTGCAAAAATATTCATGTAAATATATTTGAAAATATAAACAGATATTCAAATGACTTAATGACTAAGATTTCTCCCTTTCCCTTTTAGTCCAAGTTCCTCTGTAGAATGATGGCTCCACAGAGTGTTTTCTAAAATGCTCAGAGGCAAGTTCCACTTTTGCTGACTTTTCTTTCACTTCTTTGATCTGGCTTCAAATCCAACACGTTGGGTGAATCTAGGTAATCTCTTCCTATTTCACCCTACCCTTCTGGGATCACTTCTCCTTCCTAGCCAGGCTTCTTCCAGAGAGGCTAGAAAGTCTCACTTGAAAGCAGGAAGAAGTGACCAGGACATGTCACAAGATGAAGAGCTTAAAAGTGTGATGAAATTATTGAGGTCGTCATAGCAATAAGCAAAGCCCTGGGGAGGGTATTAATAATTGAGCATGTGGTCATGGAGATTCCCCTTACAAAAGAGAATATCATAGGCATGTTTAATATGAAATGTAACTACTGTGGCAGAGAGAGCTGTGCCTCTCGGCTGAGTTTCCTTTGAAGCTATTACCTTGCAAGGTTAAACACGGGCATGGGCCTGTCACAACCAAGGCAATCTTAATCAAAAGTAGCAGAAGAGAGCTAAGGCATAAGGGTTGTGAGCGTGACATCAAATGGCTTAACAGAGGCGGGGGAGATGGGGGAGATGGAGGAAAAGGAGGAAGAGGAGGAGGAAAGCCGTGGATGTTGGTAAAGAGTAAGCAGAGCAGCTTCCAACCAAACAGGGGTCACTCCAGTGGTAATGGTTCCTGGGTCCTAGGCTAGAGTAGAGATGACTACAAATATGAATTTTAAATGCCAGAAAGAACCTTCTGAATGGAAGCCCAGAGCCTTCCAGGATCATGGGAACCAGTTTAATCCCCTTCAAGAAGATAATCCTATCTTGGGTGAGTTGGCCAGCTACCCCAGAAAAGCCAAGATGGCAAAAGATGAAAACAATTCTCCTCTTTGTGCCCAAGATAGTATGTTGATTGCGCCCACCCAGCACAGAAAGTAAAATTGGCTTGAGCAAAATAAGTTCTATTAAACTCAATTTTGCAATGTCACTACCACTAAATCAAGATGGCCATCCTGCAGCCCAGGAAGCACTGTGACCTAACAGAGCTACAGCAGGCAGCAGCAGGCTTTAACCTTCACCAATGTGGTACCTAGATTAGCTCCTCTTTCTACTTTCTCTCCTGGAAAATGGGGGTATTTCTCTTGGGGGTATTAGCAGAGAATTAAATAAAATCACTGAGTTATATTTATGATATGATGGGCTATAAAAGTGTGGCATTGCTGAGTAAATTAATCCACTGATTTTTTTTGTCTTTCTATTCCTATAACTATTTCTATATAGGGACTCTATGAAAATTCACCCCACTTGTGAGGAACCTCAACTCTCCTAAAACAAGTGTTAAAGATCTGAGCTGAAAGGGATCCTGTTGGTTATTTAGTTAAATCTCTTCAATTTACAATGGAAGAAACTAAGAGTCAGAGTCGTTTTGACCTAGCCTACCAAAGAAGAGAGGGGCAAAGGTAGGATTCAAACCCAGAACCTCCAATTTTAAGTACCTGGCTCTTTCCATTACTCCAGGAAGAGTGAGTGAGTTTCCAGGAGTGAGCATTGAGCAGATAAAGGACTTAATGACAATCAAAGAGCCCGTTTGTGTCAGAGGCAGCAATGGAAACTGGCTCTCCCCATGCCAAGCCAGCCCTCTGCCTAATATGCCACACTGTCTCTCATCTCATTCTTAACTTAGATTAAGTACCCACATGGGCATCCTCACTTGAATTAAAGCGAATTCATGAATATATGGACTTACTCAAAACAAATTAGTGGGAGAGTTGTTTTAAAGAGCAGAGTCCTCCTAGTCTAATCTAATCAAATCTTTGTGAGAAGCTATTATGTCCTTACAATATTATGCTCATGTATGCATTTAAAATTTGGTTCTATTTACAAAGTTTCAATTTAAACACAAATTGTAAGGAAAACATCTATTAAGAAAAGCAAGAAAAACCTGTATAGAAAATGAATCAAGGCAGGTGAACTAGCAAAAGGCAGCTGGTATGCTAATACAGGGATTGAAATGCATTGGAAATAGGAGTGATTTTTATGATAATACAAGAAATCAGCCGAAACAGAGTTGTAATATCTTTTTGTTGTTGATTTTCAAATGCCATGAGAGTCCACAATTGATTTCTGATCCCTGAAAGCTCCATCTGGTGGTAAAGAGATACTTTCTTGTTTATGCTGCTCATTAATTTGCCCCCCAGTAACTAAATTCTGCTGACCTGGGCCAGTAGCATCACCTTTACATACAAAGCCCAGCATATCAAAAATATTTATAGCCACTCTCTTTCTGGCAGCAAACAACTGGAAACTGAGAGGGTGCCCATTAACTGAGGAAGGGCTAAACAAATTATGCCCTATGAAACTGATGGAAATCTACCGTGCTATAAGAAGTGATGAAGGGGAGAGTTTCAGAGAAACCTGGAAAGACTTATATAAACTGTTGCAAAATGAAGAGAGCAGAATTAGGAGAACAATCCATAGAGTAACAACAATATTATAGAAACAACAGCCTGAAAGACGTAGGATCTTGATCAGTATGATAGAACCAACCGTAGTTCTAAAAGATTCATGATGAAATATGCTATTCTTCTCCAGATAGAATGCTGAGGGACTCAAAGAGATTGGAGCTCCCCCCACCCCCCTGCCTTGGACATGGCTAAAATGAGGATTTGGTTTTTTTGACTACAACTATTTTAAGGCTTGGTTTTTCTTGAGTTCTTGGTGGGTAGAATAGGTAGAGATGGAAGGAAGATAACTTGGAAGTGAAAATAAAATCAAATTGAAATTAGAAAAAGAAAAAAAAACCACAAACTGTAGCATATAATTCCTGAACACCTATTGTGTGAAAAGTAGTTAAGTTGAACTATGTGAGAAAATCAGAACATAAAGTCCCCATTAAATTAAAATTAGATAATCCTAATGCTAATGATTCAGAAAAGAAAGATGACTCAATAGTGAAATTTGGAAAGGAAATTGCAACTGTCCATTGAGAAAGAAAGAGATAGCACTCCCTTAGACCAGTGTGGCTACATAGGGAGCTCTCCAAATTTATAACTTTGTAAATTTATAATTTATATAATTTATCAATTTTTCAACTGAAAAAGGGGCAAAGACCTAAAGAAGAATAGAAGAGTGGAGTTCATCAAGGAGGCTTAGTCTGAGATAAACTGAGGCTTACATACACACATAACAAGTCAGACAACAAAACTATAATCAGAGCAAAAAGAATAAGAAAAGGAGAGAACCCCTCTGAGCAAATCCTATGAAGCTAATGAATGATACAAAGTCTAATAACCTAGTTGCCAAGTATATGTTGCTTTTTCTAGCACAGTTATCTTTATATTTGCAAGGATGGGTTCAATATGTTTAAGAGGGAATTGGGGTCAAAGATGGGTACAGAGAAGCAGCTTGGCGTAGTGGCTAGCATGCAGAAGACCCGAGTTTGAACTAAAGTATTGAGATTATCTGTGTTGTTGTGAAGGGGAGGCTGTGGTAAGATCCTTTGGCTTGCTTGCACCCTCAGAGATCTCTTCATCAAATATCTCATTTTAATCAATATCCTAATTTCCTTACTACAGAATCTTTCCACTAGCCTTTAGTTAGCTGTGTGGCCATGGACAAGTCCCCACTTCTAAGCCTCAGTTTCTCCTTCTATGAGATAAGGTTAGTAATATTGGAGTACTTACATCACAAGATTGGGAAGGGGCTCAGCATGACAATGCATGTAAACCTTAAAACCAGGTTATATAATAAGGTAAAAAATAATAAGAGAATCCAGGGTCCCTTAGTGCAAGTTGCTACACTAGGTCTTTTGGGATACCCTGTACAATTCTTGACTATTTGTAATTAGGAAAAGGGTTATCTAATGACTTCGAACAAGCTCCAGACTACCAGTAAAAGAGAAGGACCACAGAGGGTGCTAAAAAGCCTCGCATATGTGATCAGTGATCTTTGAGGAATCATGGTGAGATGATAACTTGGAAGGGTAGCAGGATACTGGCGGTAATCACATATTAAATGGTTGTTTTAAAAGGGATTCAGACCTAGAAGAAACATGAGAAATCTTCTGGTCAGGGGGTCTTTAACCTCAGGTCAAGGGATGGATTTCAGAAGCGTCTTTGAACTTACTTAGATGGCGAAAAGAATTCGTCTTTATTCTCAATTAACTCCAACTGAAATTGAGCAGTTGTTTCAAATTTATATTAATGTTACTCGGGAAAGGAATCCATGGACTTCATAGCCTGTCAAAGGGGGCCATGACACAAGGAGATGAGAACTTATGATCTGGTCTAAAGGCTTCATTTTAAAATGGAAGTCATAGAAACCCAGACATTTTATAAAACTTCTTCTGTATTTATAGTCTTTCTGATGTAAATTGGGATTTTAAACCTGGCTCCTTTGACCACAAATCCACTCTCCTTTTCTCTTGGTGGTGGGGGTGGGGGGGAGGACAGATAAGGCTATAAACTAGGAAATAGCAAGTATGGCCCAAAAACTGGAGCAAAAACTTAGAACCATATATTAAAGGAAGAGTCTTTAAGCACTTAAGAAAGAAACAAGTGATCACTGCAAATAGCACAGGTTCATTATAAACAATAAGTAAAACTACCTATCCTCATTTCATTTATCAGCTAGCTAGCACAGTTAAGAAGGCCTATGCTCAAATTTGACTTCAAACACTTAGCTGTGTGACCTTGGGCAAGTCACTTAACTTCTATCTGCCTCAGCTTCCTCTGGGTATAATGAAGAAAATAAAAGCATCCTCCTACTAGGACCAAATGAAATAAGACTGGTAATCCACTTTGCAAACCATAAAGTACTATATAAAATTCTAGATGTTGTTATTGCTGTTATTTTATATCATCGTTTTTGACTATTTGCTAAAATGGTAGAATGATTTATATACCTATTATATTTGTATACTTATATTACATATTCTGATTTATATTATATACCTTAGACAGGAGGCATCAAACAGATGCTTTCAGGCCACCTTTGGTACAACATTCCCAAGTGTGACCAGAACTACATTAAAATGTAATTGGGAGAATATTTAACAAAATAAATAAAAATACAATAAAGCATACACTTTAAAACTAAGTCAATATATGGCCTGCAGGGATTCTTGTGTATGGCTTAGCAACCCCTGTTTTTATTTAAATTTGCCTTCACTGCCTTGGAATATACTTAAAAATTGCTGCTCCTTGGTAAATTATAATGATCCAAGCCTGTGATGCTGGACAATGGTGACCTTTAGGAAACAGATCATTTTCTGCCCATTGAAGACTGGTCAAAATTTCCTAATCTGTTCCTTGGAGTTGTGAAGTTTAAATCCATGAGATCACCTTTTATCTTGTAGTCAACACCTAAATTTAAGCTGTTTCTCCTTAAACCACCATATTTTAGAATTCCTGGGAGCTTTCCTACTTTCTTTAATAGCAACAACAATTTATACAACTGAAAATGAAAGGAAAAACCATTAAGAAGAGGGAAAGCTGTTGATGCCAATCAAGAAACTTGTAGAGGTTTATACAGCTATCACCAGTCATTAGGAAAGGCTGTGAACTCCCTAGACCCAGGTCCTTTATGGGTGGCACAGAGAGAGGCTTTAGCTGAGAAACAATTATGTTGGTAATAGGGTTTCCTCTATGTCTATAGCATTTATGGAAGATGAGGAATGCTGGCAGTTGTATTTCTGGGTCAGACTTCTTTCCCTCATTGATACTCACTTAAGATTAGTTTCCAAAAGGCAACAAGAGTTAACATGTACAACTCCAACTCGATGACAGTTCACCATTACCACGATCCATATTTCTGAACTACTCTCTGGTGGTCTCTGGCATGGCTACAATCTTAATAAAATGCCACCTAGTTAGAGGACTATCTGTTAAGGCATATTGAAGTTGTACCTTTACTTCCTATTGTTTTTTCTTCTTCTGCATGAGGGGAATTTTGATGGTTAGAGGAAATCTGTGTTCATTTTTGCTCATCCCAATACGCAGAAGGTTCAGAAGTTCAAAAGATAAAAAAAGAGGTTCTCAGCATGAATAAACCGTGAAATGCATTGGAAAATAAATTTTTGATGTCAGGACGCATTCCCAGTTTATTCATGCTGAGAATGACTTCTCAGTTGCACTCTGTTTGCTGGGCTAGTTTAAATTTGTCTAAACTTGCCAACAAACAGAAAAGTGATACCCTCCCATGATTGGAGGGTCACTGTATGCTTTTGTTTGGGAACTAAATCTTTCCAAATAGATTACAAATCTGTACTATCACAGCTCTGAAAAGGCCATTGATTCTTCGAGGGATCATTAGTGCTTGGTACTTTGGGGAGAAAGAATTTCAAAACTCAATTTCACCCAGTAAGAATATATTGAAGTAGATAATAAATACAATGTTAAAATATTCAAAATTCTTAACATATACCTACCTCAGACTTCGTAAATACTAGAACTGAATCATCTTCCACATCATCTATCCAGCAATCATTCCTTAGATGCCTACTACATTCCAGCTATTATGCTGGGCACCAGTGATACAAAGACAAATACAAAAGACCCTGCCCTCCAGGACCTTATATTCTAGTCCACTCTTTAATTATACAGAGGAGAGACCTGAGTCCTCAACAGGAGAATCTCCTGGCTCAGAGTTAGATCACAATCAGGTAAGTCTTAACAATTCATTGAGTGCACACCCTCTATATTCAAGCATAGATCCCTTCCTCAAGAGAAAAGCAAAACTTTAATATCTAAGAAACCTTGGAATAACATAGACCCACCTAAATTAGCTATCCTAGTGAAGGGAAATAACCAGCAAAATTCAGTCCTGGTAGAGCTGGGGAGAAAGAAGCACATTAATTTGTGTCAAGTGGCATTATCAACTGGTACAGATTTGGAAAGTAATGCAACAGTACACAGTAGGAGCTACAAAAGGATTCATTTAAAATAAATGAATAAAACCATGGAAATAGCTGTTGGACAATGAATGATGCATGTATAACCCAGTGGAATTGTGTGTCAGCTCTGGGATGGGGGGGTGAAGAGGGATGGGAAAATCATAAATCATGTAACCATGGAAAAATATTCTAAATAAAATTTTAAAAATAAATAAATGGATGAATGAATGAATAAATAAACAAACAAATGAAGAATGAATGAATGAATGAATAAAAGAGTTACAAAAATAATCATACTCTATTTTATAGAGAGGCAATTTGGTACAAAGAAATGAACCTGGAGTTTGAAAGACATGGGTGGAAATCCTACCATAGACACTTGTTAACTTGTGACCTCCAAGCACATAATTGAACTACTTAGTGCCTTAATTTCCCTACATGTAAGATGAAAGGATCAATTCAGTAAACTGTAACATTCTTTCCAGTTCTAGATCTATGATCCAATAATTATGCTCTTTCTGGAAAAAGTGTCATTTAACAAAATTTATTATTTGTTATTTGTTTTATTCTTTTATATATGTATGTATATATATATATATTTAAAAGTGTTATAACACTGGAAAAGTTTAAATTAAAAAAGCTGTTTCTTCAAAGATGTTCATAGCAACATTACTTGTAAGTGGGGGTAAAAGGCACCTAAACCATTGGGGAATTTTAAAAAATGTTTTATATTAATGTAATAGAACATCATGATGCAATTACGATAATATTGTCAGGTTAAAGAGATAGAAGGGACCTCAGAGATTACCTAGACTAACACCCTCATTTTGCCAATGATATGGCTCAGTACCAGGGAAAGGAAATTACAAGAACAAATGAGCAAAAAGAATGAAGTGTGGCATTTGAATCTGTGTCCTCTGACTTCCAAAGCCACGTGGGTTCTCTCCACTATACTAAACTGCCTCTCTCCAAAATGAGAGAGACAAAAGAAACAGAAACAAAGGCAGAGTACAAACTTCAGCCTTATGTAAGAAAAAATAAATGGATAAAAATCCTGATGAAGGGTGGATGAAAGTAAAATAGGACATTTCATTTGGGTTAAGTTTATGGTTCAATATTGCTTACCAAATGAAATGTTACTGGTAGTTACTGTACTTGATCTAGAATCAGACAGACCTGAGTTCAAATCCAACTTTAGATATTTAATAGCTGTGTGACCCTGGGCAAATTATCTGAACTCAGGCTGGGCTGCCCCCATTTCCTAAATCGTAAAATTAGGATACCCACAACACCTATATCACCAGGTTATTGTAAGAATCAAATGAAATAACATTCACAAAGTGCCTGGCACATAGTAGGCACTTGATAAATTAATATTCATTTTCCCTTCCTATTAGGAATGAAGAAAGAATCTGAAGAATTCAAAGAAATATGGTAAGACTTTTGTGAATTGATATAGAACATATATAGAGTGAAGCCAATAAAACAAGATTAACAATGACTGAAACTAATAGAGTCAACAGAAGGAAGTGGTCAATATTAGTTCCATTCTGTTAAATTAAAGATAGTTCTCCTTTCTGTTAATTTCTGAACGAAAGAAAAACACTTCTTTGGGAATGTTATTCATAATGGGGTCTGTTTGACTGTTGTCAGGTTTTGTCAAAACAAAATACATCAGTTAATTAAAATAAATCTTTTTTTTTTAATTGCTGGTCCCTGAAAGATGATTGCTGGACCAAGAGTTGATAATCCAAATCACTTGGATGTAGAAATGATGACTTTATACACAAAATGTAGTAAGGGGGCTTGAGGCTATTCTATCACCAAACATGCTTTCATCACAATCAAGTAGTATTTCTGAAGCCCTCTTGGGTATTTAGTATTAGAATAGACCCTTAATGGATCTTGAAAGAACTTTAGACAATTTAATTCCTGCCTTGGAGGAATTTTATTTATTTTTTCCACTTTGCACTTAAGATCTATAGACTCTCATGTATTTTTCATAGTGTATCTTTTAGGGTGGTTTGCTTTTTTTCCCCTTCCAAAATGAGGAGATTTAGCAAAATATCAACAATTTTTATGAGATGGCCTCATAAAATAAATACAGTCTCTAACTTGTGGATGGGCTATGTTCAGAAAGTTCAAATCTAAGCTAGTCTCTCAGAGGTTAGAATGAATTTTCTCATACCCGCATTATTAATAATTGGGTCTCTTTCTTCAGGGCAGCCCACAAAAGCCAACTTAAGCAACACAGAGCTCTACTATGATAGACTTTCCTGAATTCTGCATCTTAGGAGTAGGGTTCCACATGGTATAAGAAGAGGAAGAGGTATATGAGAGGGGTTTTCCTCTATTATCTTAGACTTAATTCTATGCTTCAGGGAACATTTTTAAATATGAAGTATATAAAAATGTATGCTTGGCTACTTCCCACCTTCTTTCTTATACCCTTCTCCTCCATTCTAGATGCCTTTATCCTAGGTCCCTGGGCAGCCAGTTCTCTAAAGCACTCAAAAGCTTTGTGTCCCTCATGCCTAGAGATAAGTTCCTTTAACCTCCTCCCTGCATCCATTCTCTCAAGGTAGAGTATATTAGGCTGTTATTTATCAGGAGAAATAAATTTGATTGAGCTCATTCACACTTACATATGAATAGCTGGTTACCCCTACCTTTCCCAGGAAGTATGACCATGTATTAAAAGTAGGATTCCTGGTATTCCAAGTAAATATCTAATTGCTAAAGTCCCAGGCTTATGACAAAGTACATTAAAAATGTTTAAGTGGAGTGGCAAGGAAAGACATTTTGGTTTTCTTTTCTGTGTGTGTGTGTGTGTGTGTGTGAATGTGTGTGTGCTGTTTAGTTAATAGGGGGGACCTTCTCCCCACTGGTGAACCAGCCCTTCCTGGGAATTTGCCCTTTATCATTTTATCAGCTCCTTCTCTGCTTCTACTTTTGAACCCACAGAAAAAAGATCCATCCCCAAAGCTTAGAAAGAATAGAATAATATATCTGCCCTTGGGAAGAAAGGAGCAGAAGGACAGGAGCAGGAGAAAGGGCCAGAAAAAAAAAAAACACTTATACTCTGGTTAAAAAGAAGCTAAGTCACATTGAAGTTGGGCCACTTAAATTCCCAAGGTTACATATTTCTAGTCCAGTCTCCTGTCTCTGAAACTGCGTTTCTATGCCAGAATATCAAAGTGTGTTGCTTAAAGACCAATCATTACCATAGCTGTCATCAGATTTTCAATGAAATGAACTTAAACTTACCCACTTTTAACTGTCAGGTCTTCAATAACCACACACAGGAAACTCCCAAAGAAAAAGCAGGTTCATGGGTCATCAATTTTTTCCAGGATAAAATTCCAGAGGACAAAGTATTTTTCCTTCCTCTAATCTGGTTATTAATAATAACTAATATCTGCAGAGTGATTTCAAGTTTCCAAAATGCTATTCATACATTAGCTCACTTAGGCTTGACAAAAACCCTATAAGTAAGTGTCTACTTGTCCTATCATCTATATTTTATACAGGAGCTTAAAGGATGTGCTCAGGGTCACACAGCTATTAAATGTCTAAGGAAGAAAAAATTTGAACCTAGTTCTTCCTAGCACCAAGCTCAATCGACTACCCAAGTCCTGCACTCTCTCAAAAACTCTTGGTAAAATTCTCCATTTAAGAGGACCAATGGCAGAGCTCAGGACACAGGTTGGCCTCCAAAATTAAATATTACCATGCATGGAAAGCCTACCTTTAATTTTCTTGGGTCAGTTGAAACACTTATTCAAAAATCTGCTCAGCACAAACCCAGTCAGCTACATGAAACTTTTACTTTTATTAATGATCTAGAAGAGAGCCAGTCAGTGAGATGATGCGTTCTCATTAGTGGTCCTCACCTCATTAGCAGTCCTTCTCTCACTGATAATGGACCTCAGAGGTCAATTAAAAAAAAAAACCCTCGGACAGGATTCCTCTAATTTAAAAGATGGACAGATGCATAGAACCCAAATGATATATACTTGGTTGATTTCTGCATCCTTTCAGCAAAAGCAAGAAACAGGAACAATCAAAAGAGATGGCAGGAAGGAAACTAAATCCCAACCCAGTCCCTGGTGAATAACTACAATCGGTCCTGAAAAATGTTAGGGAAAGGAGGGATGGATGCTTAACGTTGTTTCTCTCTCTAGCTGCCCCTTTAAGTGTCAGAAAAATAGTAGCTCTATTAACCACACTGCTGGGTCTCAGGCTTTAGTCCCTCAGCCCTTCTTACTTGCTTAATAATGAGCTTCAGGCACAGAGTCCTCCTGCCTTCAATCCTACCGAGGCACTATTTCTGCCAAGTCTCTTCAAAAAAAGCCATGTCATCCCTCCAGCCCTTTCAGAAACATTGCTGACACTGAAACTTCAGGAAACACAGGTAAGTCCTGGATAAAGAGATGAGGGCATTGCTGCAGCCTCCTCTCAGTTCCCCAGACTGCATCCTTTGTTAATAAACCCTCTGACAATTCTGACTCAGAGCCTGAATTTAGCTTGGGGAGAAATGAATAAGTGAATTCTGACTCAGCTCCAATAGCAGCACCTGCCAAGGTAAAGGGTCCCTTCCCCAGCTCCTTGCTGCTGCCTTTTACAATCAGGTAGTTGAGAGTGAAAGCTCATTCATGCGGAGGGTGTACAGAGGGAGACATGTTTTCTGAGATAAACGGAGAAAAAATCTAAGGCAACAGTCTCCACAAAATGAACAAGACAAGCCTTATCAATTGGAGAGGAGTTGCACATACAGAAAATTCTTTCTGGCCATCTCAGGGGAATGTATATTTACAAACTATTCTGGGAGAAAGTTGTTTGGAGATGGCACCGGCATTCTGTCCATGCCTAGGGAGATTGATCATGGGTGACAATTGCAGTAACCAGGTAACAAATGGAATCTCTCATGAGAGGGATGAAATATGGAAGTGAACTCGGAGGGGGGAAAATAATCTTCTTTCTTTAAAAAGCCCAGAGAAACGGGGAGGTAATTTTTCGACCCACTCACAGTTATCTTCACTTCAGAAAACCAGCGTTTCAAAAAACTACCAGCAAAGTTATTTAAATAGTCACAGTTTGGACTGAAAGTCCAAGACTGAAACAATGTCGTTTGCAGAACATGCCACGACTCCAGAGAAGACAAAAAGCAAAATTTCCTGCCTAAGCTTTGCTCTGAGATTTCTGATCCCCTCAAGTTCTAGGAAACACACACACACACACACACACACACAAATGAAACAGTCATTTGTAAATACTTCCATTCCCCATTCCCATCTAGATCCACTAGTTACATCCTGACCTGGAATTACTATGTTGCACGATTCATCACTTCTTAGGAGAAAATGAGACCTCTTCCATGGCTGATGTATTTCAACCCGCAGCCCTTCCCGGGCTGAGCTCCGTCCCAAAACCCTTGTGAGTGCGATATTCCCCCCCATAGTGCTTTGGGTCCTTCGTTCCTCCTGGGCTCCATCCAGGATAGCCTCAGACAAACCTGGCCCACCAGAGACCCCGGACCCAGCCCAGCCCACTGAACCTGTGGCATCCAGCCTGCATCCGCTCCTAAAATGCCCTGTGATTTCTGCCCCCTAAGAGGAGGCATCTCAGTGGATGAAAACTTGCTCTCAGAGATTAAAGAGAGGGACCCGCTGGCTTCCAAAGCTGGGGGAAAGTCCAGAAGCTCCCTGTTTGGGAGGGTAGCCGGCAAAGGCAGGTTTCCAGGTTTCCTCCCTCCTCCCCCACGTAGGCCACCAGGCTCTCAAAAGCTGACACTCCTAAGGTTCCAGTGCTGCTGGACCAGCACCTGTCTGCTCTAGCAGGAGCAAGCTGAACCCTGAGTCTCCAAGGGGCGATGGCTCCTTCCCTCCTCTCGCCCCAACCCCTTTCTGCTGTCCTCCAGTTAAAGTTCTCTCTGGCAGCCCGGCAGCCTTGGGGATTGTAGGAACCCCCAGCATCTAGGTGCCGGAACGGAACTCTAGACCTCCTAAGGGATGGAGTAGCTCAAGCTGTCTGTGCTTTAGGGGCGGCTGGGGGCAGTAGACAGACCCTGAGCACCCTTGGGTCTCACTCCCCTTCTCTCTGAGGTAGTTTGAGAGTCAGTACCAGGGAGTGAGTGCGAGATGAAGGAACTGGGTGGGGTGGGGGTGCGCACAGGGACACTGCTGGGGCCACCCAAGACCCTGACTTACATGCCCTTCCGAAGCTGCAGGCAGGAGTGCAGTGGCCAGAGTACAGCCAGCCAGCAGGAGACGCACCAAAGGCCAAGGCGATGCCGGGTCATTGTGGCTGCTCTCAGAGGCTGGCCCCAGGAGAGTGTGATGGAACCTGGCAAGTTGGGATGGTCCGAATGCCAGGCAGAACTTGGCTGGCCCATAGAGGAGGGCCAGGTGCCGGGACGCAGCACAGCGAGACGCCCAGAGGGGTGGCTAGCACTGGTTAGGGAAGAAGGGTGAGTGGCAGGAGTCGGGTGGGTGCAAAAAGAGAAAGAAGGAAAGGAGGGAAGGAGAAGCTAAGGAGGAAGCCTTCAGAGCAGCCCCAATAAGTATCTCGCCTGCTTGCCCACCAGCCCTCCTGCCCGCCCGCTCTCTCCTCTGTCCCTGGGCTCTGCTCTCCAATCTCCGCGCCTCTGCCGGGAGCGACTGGAGCCGATCGATCACTGAGCAGCGGCCCTGGCAGCCCCGCCTGCTTCTGGCTCCATGGAAACTCACAAGCTCTGAGCAGCCCCTCCAGAGCGTTTAAAGAGACAGCCAGAGCCAACCAGGGGCTGGGCGCTGGCCTGGGTCAACCCCCCTCTGCCTACTCCCTTCCCTCCTTCCATCCCTCCCTCCATCCATCAGCTCTGCTTTCCCCCACCTTCTCTCCGAAAATGGGGAGCGTAGGGGGAAGGGGGGTGACGGGGGTGTCAAAGACTAGCCAGAAGGTAGAATGTGTTGATGGGGGCTGCTCCCCACCCCCACCCTTTCTTTCCCTCCATCCCCACTCTCCGCAGTCCTCCCTTGCTCTCCAGACCCCTTTCTCACTGGGAAGAAGAGAACAGCTGGCCCATCCACTGGAGTCTGAGATGAAAGAAATAACTTCCCCCTCACTGGCCTTCCCTGCCTTATCTCTGCACTCGAGGTATCCAGGAAGTCCATCAGGGCAGCCTTGCAAGTTAAAGGCGAGGAGATGGATTGATGTGTGTGTCTGAGGGATGAACGGAAAGGTAGCTCAAACTGAAACCCCCTGCTGAATTATCTCAGCCCTCTGACAAAGCACTGGCTGACATCTTCCCCTTCACCCCCCTCACAGCCCCAAATCCTGTTACTTGCTGGAAATGGGATGATCTCTCTTCATCTTTTTCTGGCCTCCACCTCAATGCTCCTAGTCATCAGGAATAGAAGAAGCCACCAACCTTACTCCCTCCAGCTGGTCTCTCTTGTGCCCTAACTTCTCTGCCCTTCTGTCCCCCAAACCCCATTTCCAGTCCTACTCTGAGAGACAATGAAGTGGCAGGAGCTGATGACTTCCCCCACACACACTCCCCCATCACACAGTATTCCAGATTGTATTTCGAGGGGAGGGAATAGTGTCTGTTTGTAGCAGACACTAAAACCTGTGGCTTATGCTCTCCTGGCAGACTGGGACTTCCATGCAAACCCATCCTGCTTTCCCCGCCAGCAGTAGCTTAGCCCCCCAGGCCATCTCATTGCCTGCTACCAGCTGCTGTCTGTAAGGCCAAAAACCTCTGGAGCCTATTTTTGTGAAAATAAAAATCTATGGAGCATCCTGCCCTCCAACAAGGACAGCCGGGTATTCGGTTCTATGATCTACATAGAGGAGTAATTGAACCCTCCAGGAAATGCATTACCAGGCTGCTTGGCCTATGTTTGCTGCTCTATTTCCTGAACTTTCCTGAAGTAGCTCTCCAGCCTGACCGTGAAAGGTCAATAATCTGATTCCAATCCCCTCCCCATTCTGTGAACACTAAAAAGCACTGCTATAAATGAATGAATGAATGAATGAATGAATGAATGAATGAATGAATGAATGAATGAATGAATGAATGAATGCTTAGATCAACCAATGAATGAGTAGATAGATAGATAGATAGATAGATAGATAGATAGATGGATGGATGGATGGATGGACGGACATACACAGATACACAAATACCACAAAGACTTCCTTAGGACTTTCTTTTGGTTTCCCATTGACTTTCTTTATTAAGAACTCACCGTTACTTAGTTTACAAGCCCAAGCCAACAGCACTGAAATCTTTCTGCATCAACTTTGTCCAGCCCAATTCAACAAATACTTATTTTCCCCTGTTAAGCAGGTACCAGATGATAAATGGGCATTTGCCTAGTGGCAAAAAGAAAAGGACTATGTGATGTACCTGTGAAAGGAATACAGACAATAGATCTGGCTTCATATCCCACCTCTTATGTTTACTGCTAAATGATCTTAGATGAGTCATTCAACCTCCTTAAGTCTCAGAATTTTCAACTGAAAATGAAAAGGGGCAGTGGCCTGTGAGAGTCCTTATGGCATTAAAACTTTGACCCTACACAAATGATGGCATTTGTCTCCATCACAATACAAAGACTTTAGTCTATGATCTCATCTACCCTATCCTATAAAGATTCCTAATTACTCTGCCATTATCCAGTCTCTCACCTCTCCAATCCATCATCCGAATGGCTAACAAGTTGATATTCCTAAAACACAAGTCTGACCATATCTCTTTACTGCTCAAGAAGCTTCTGTGCCTTTCTATTACCTCTAATATAAAACAAAGGTGTAATGACCATGTAAATTTATTTAACATTTTGGAACTTCAGGTTTTTCATCTGTAAAATGGTTATTTTATAGTGATTATTTAATATTATTGTGAGCATCAAAGGAAAGATCCTATAGCATAGTTCCATCTATTTGACTGTACATACCCAAACATTATCTAAATGTCATCTAAGGCAATCTTGATTTTCTTAGGAGGAAGCAAAAGCTAAAAGAAACCCAGGGTAGCCTACAGTGAAATTCCAGGATAGTGTTGTGAAATTGATCCCACTCAGCAGGGTGACCCCTCTACCATTTTCTAGTCCCATGCCTCAGGATTGTCATATCATAAATGTAATGCTGGAAGGAACCTTATGGATCCTCTAGTCCAATCCTCTCATTCTAGAGATGAGGAAACTGAGCTATCAAGAGGTGAAATAAATTGCTCAAGATCCCCAAAATAATAAGTGTCAGAGACAGAATAAGAGCTCAAGTCTTTACTATTCCATACCTGAACCTGAATATAAAATAATAACAAATATATAATATATTATAAACATATTATGTCAACTAATACATTATGTTAATATGCTATATTTACAATATGTAATTATATAAAGTGTACATGTCATAAATGTCCCATCAATTGATATATTACTTAATATATCATATTATATATGAATTATAAGAGTAAATATTTATAGGGCTGTAAGAACATTAAGGAGTTACATTCAAAATCACCATTAAGATATTTGAATTCAATATCCATTGAACTCTTAGATATTAGCCCACTCCATCACCCCTAAATTCCTTGAAAGCAGATAACCAAATCCAAGAGACAGAATGGCGCCATATAAAGAACTGACACCATATGTAGTATATGTGGCCAACTCTTAATTGGCTGTGATGATGGTGGGAATAGCACAGAGAGCTAAGGCACAGGGGTAATTTTTAAAATCTAATTTTAGCCATTAATTTCAAATTCCGCTAACCCTTTTGCCACATCTGTTAACAAGTACAGCAAAGAAGACTGCTGGATTCCACCTTCTCAGCTCTTCCTTCACCCTCCTCTGTTGGAGGTGCTAATGAATGGCAAAGTGACCAAGCAGAGGTACAAGGAAGAAGAGAAGGTGGGAGACTTGAAAGAAGAAGACTATCATCCTCTACAGTTCTCATTTGGTTTTGTAAGGTAGAGTTTTCTCTGATGGAAGGAGAACCAAGAATATCAATACTTGATGTTGACTGAATTCATAGTAGGTCTTTGGCATGAATCCCCAAACCCCTGGTTATTTTAGTAAAGGTGTATCTTAATTATTTTAAAGAAAACTTCCAGGATGCATAAAGATAACTGTAGATTAACTATGCTCTGAAATTTCCTAGACCTTACTAAGCTGTTCTTTGCTTCTAGACTAGTTCTGCCACAGCAGGACTCTATATCCAGCTAATCTCATTACCTCCTGGAGTGTAAAAAGTTTCTAATCATTTTCTCTCTTTCTTTCTATCCCAGAAAACCTTGCATAAATAAAAGGCCTCCTTTACAACCAGGGTGAATTTTCTAAGAGCCACAGCTCAAACCCAGGACTGTTTTAAGATTAGGAAATAAGAGAAAAGAAAAAAATAAGAGAAAAACAAAGGGAGATTTAGACAGATACTCTGATTGCCTAGTTATTTAATAAGGGACATTTGTATACAAGTTGAATCACTCCTGGAACTAAAAACATGCCCATGGAGGCACATTTCTTAGGAAGAGTGCTTACATATATGGAAAGATCTTAGGATTTTAAATTTAGTGCTAGAAAGGACCTTCAGAGTCATCTAGTCTAAACCTTTCACTTTATAGATAAGGAAACTGAGGCAACATCCTAAGAATAATATCAAAATCAGTTCAGATTTGTCCAGGGGTTTTCTAATTCTCAAACTATTCCTCTTTCCATCATGACCTCTGGCTCAAGATGCTTCATGGCATCTTGTAAGCAATAGTAATATTCACTGACATATTCACAATTATCCCAAACTGAAACAATTATATAAGTTTAAATGGCTATCTGAAAGCCTTCATTTGTATTTATTTTAATTAAGATAGACCTGGGGGAGTTACATTTATTCATAAATTTGGAACTATAAATATAAATATCCTTTTCCATATTGTGCATATATATATATATACTCTATAAAACCTGCAAGAAATTAACATTTCAAAACATTTATGAAAATATTAAGAGGTTAGTGGTTAGGTGATATTTGTGGAATAAATAGTATGAGCATGGGAGATTCTGGAAATAAGCTAACACAAAGACAACCACTCCTTCTGCTTTCCTTGCCCAAAGTGAGTATAAACAGCAAAGCATGAGAATGAGTCGAGTTGTCTAAGGCACAATTGTAAAAAAGGAGGAGGAGGAGTCCAGCTAGCAGCATCCCTTGTTCAGATTTGAAATACATTGGAAAGGGGTGTAGGGAGATTAGAAGGGGGAGGGACACAAAAGCTTTAAGAATTGTGCCTTATTTTATGAATGATGCCTATATATAGTTAACATAGATAAATAAGTCTTTTAGGTTGATCATTACTATGCATTTTTCCCCTTTCCTTTGACTGAATTTGATGCAGAATAAAAGTAGCCTTTCTGAAAAGGAAGGAAAAAAAAAACATCCAAAGGATTTGAGGGAGGAGCTTTCAGTCAGGATGCCACACTGTCATCCTCCTCTCCCTCAAGATCTGCTTCAAAGAAGTAATAAATCTAACCAGCTTCTTTCTCATTAGGAGGAGGAGGTGGAGGGGGGGGGTAAGCCAATTTCATGCTTTATGTATGCTGGTTGTAAAAAGGAATGCTTACCTAAAAAGAAATAGATTCTGGCCAGATGTTCTCAGAATCTTCCTCAGCTGCTACTGCTTGAAGCTTTACTGGCACCCCATACTTTATCTTCTCGTCTATCTTCCTCTAATTGAGAAACTGTTGATCCATGCAATTCACCAGGCAGGCAGCTACAAAAGCTTTTTCTGCCAAAGCTTTGCAGCCTTGTTCTCCTTGTTCAGAAAAGGGGAAAAAAGCCAACTTCTCCTGCCTGTGCAGGGGACAGAGAGAAGAATAGGCATCCACTCCATTCAGCAGGTGTTGGGAGGTTGAAAAAGGACAGGGGTTCAGAGACAGCAGTTCTACCAAGGACAGCCCACATACCTGAAAGTGTAATAAATTGCCATTATCAAATGCCCAGAGTCCTAATGAGCCGTGGACACTGAAATCTTGAGTGTCAGGCAAAATAGAATGAAATTTACCCAGGAACCAACTGGGATTGTCACACCAAGATGTGAATAATCATTCTCTCTCTGCCTTCATCTGCCACTAAATTTGGTCCCTATTGAACCAACAGTTCTTGTCTTAGTTATAAAAAGGGGGAGGTAAAGGATGAAAAAGCTTCAGAATGAACTGTCTGAAGAGAGATCTGACTGGTGATTTCTTAATCATTTCTCGGCCCTTGGCTTCACTTTGTCTGTGCTGACTTTGTCAATTAAAGATGTACAGATAGAAAAGAATGGCCATGACTTAGAACAACATTGGATTCTTAGGAGATGGAAGGAACATAACAAAATAGATTTCAAGCTGGAAGGGACTTCATAGGCTACCTAGTCCAATTCCTTTGCTTTAAAGGTGAGGAAACAGGAACCCAGAGATAGGTGAAGCAACTAGCCCAAGGTCACAGGAGTATTCTTGTAGAATCACAAATCATAGCTTCAACATCCAAGATGTCACTTAAGATAATTAGAGTTTGGCCTTCAGGGGCATAGTGTTATTTCTTATCTAGGACCCAAAGTCTTTCTACTATTTTTTGTAAATATAAACCCTTACTGTCTTAGAATCAATTCTATGTATTGGTTCCAAGGAAGAAAAGCAGAAATGGCTAGGCAACAGGTTTAAATGACTTTACCACAGTCACACAGCTAAGAAGTATATGAGGCCATATTTGAACCCAGACCAGACTTTCAATTCACTGAGCCACCTAGCTGCTCTCTCCTACTATTCTTGGAGTCATTGTTCTACTCAGAACCACCTCTCCCAGTGGGGAAGAAGTAAATACCCTGATCCTGATAACAATGTGAATTTTCAAGATCTCATCTCCATTATATCTGACAGCAAAATGATAAGTTGGTCTATAAAAAATGTCTTGGTCAGTGTCTCTAAGTCAAAATAAAAACACCTGTCCACAAAAGATCAGACTGCATTGTATATAATAATCATAATAACAGTGCATTTTGTACATAGAGCACATTAAAGTTTGCAGAACTTTACTTATGTTACTTCAGTGGATATTCACAACAGGCCTGGAATGTAGGGACTACTAACATCCACATTTCAAAATGTGGAAACTGAAATGGAGAAGATTGGGTGAGTTGCTCAGGGCCAAATAACTAGTATGTCTTCCTGGCTCCAAGTCCCAAGTACTGTGCTCTCCTCACTATATAGGGAGTTATTAAATAACAGTACATAGTTTGAGGTATGGTCAATCTCTTAGGATTTCAGATCTAGAGTTTTCTACATGGAAAGATGGCCATAAGTTGGTGAAAAGTATGCCCTCACTTAGCATATCAGGAAGAGATTCTACATCTGACAGAATATACACACCTGAGGGAAAAGGAGGCAATACCTGTGCTAGAGTCCACCCTGGCCAAGCTTCTCTTAGAGTATTATAAAGGACAGTAACAAGACAATATCCAGAGGAGGGCGACTAGTATAATTTAGGTCATTGAATCCATGCAGATCAAATGAAGATACTGGGAATTTCTAACTAAAGGGAACAAACAGAAGGTAGTGAGGAAACATAATAGTTACAACCAAATATTTGAAAGGTTGTGACCTGGAACAGAAGTTGAATTCATTCTGTTTAGCTTCAGGGGGCAGAAATCAGAAGAAAAGGTAGGTGTTTCAAAAAAGCAAATTTGCTACTATCAACAAAGCAATGGGTTCAAATCAAGAAAACATCTAATGCCCAGTGGACTTACACGTCGGCTATGGGGGGTGGGGGGGAGGAAAAGAAAATGATCTATGTCTTTAACGAATAATGCTTGGAAATGATCAAATAAAACATATTTTAAAAAATTTAAAAAAAGCAAATTTGCATTTGTTGTAAGAAAATGCTCCTTAATAACTGGCACCATTCCAAAATGTGATGAGCTGCCTCCAAAGATCTCTAAGGAATGTCTTTAAACAAAAGACTGGATGAGCACTAGTAGGGGATGTAATTGAGAGAACTCTGATTCAAGGACAGGTTATATTATGTGGTCATGCATGTCCCTCCCAATGCCTGGGTTTCTTTAAAACTTGACCTTGCCAGGATGATGTAGAAGATTTGATAATATTGAGTGAGAAAGTAGAATCTAGTATCCATGCACACTCAGATCTGCATTTGTAGGTAAAAAAAGAAGCAACCATCAGTAAAAAGGAATCATCTCTAACCTGTTAGTTTCTACCCAAGAAAGGACTGTAGGAGTCATTTTATCACTAGACACTAGACATTCCCTTTTACAATTTCCTTACAGTTCAATAGAAATGGGTGGCATCAAAAAGCCAAAACCAAAGCATCTCATCTCATTGTACAGATCACTTGGAATGAAATCTTCAAGCAGTGGTTTTTGGAAGTCAAATGACACATAATGGATCTGGAGACATGTCAGAGATGGGTAAATAAAAGAATCAGATGACTGAGGAATATTCATTTGAGGACCGTAGGGAAAAAAATTAGGGTATATATTTTTTTATCATGACAAAGAAGATATAATAAAAGTTCCTCAATTTATAAATAGTAGAATTAAAAGCCTTCCTGCCGTCCAGAAAGTCAGTGTTTAGGAATGACTGCTTCACATGTATTCTACCCTAGCATCTCATCATGGGGGAAGAGATCCAATGGAATCTCAAAACCTGTGCATGAAGGAGAAGAAGCTCTAGCAGAACTTACCAAATATGGAATGTTTTGTTTATTTACCTAGCAAGGAGCTGTATGCTGCTTGTTCAAATAACAAAGATGTACCCAAGTTCCTTAGAAGCTCATCATTCAATCAGCTCACCCATATTAAGCTCCTACTATGTGCCAGTCATTGAACTAAGGGCTGGAAGACTGGATTGCAGATGAGTGATTTTCTTTTATACAGGTCAACTCATGGAAAGCCTCAAAACATTGTGGAAGAGTTGTATCATTAAAGAGAGTACCAATACAATGAAATAATGATTTCTTGAGATAACAAAGCAGTAACAGAAGGAAGAGCTAACATCTATGTAGTACTTTTAAAGGTTTGTAAAATATTTCATATGTATTATTTCATTTGCTTTTCTCAATTTTGTGAAATAAATCCAATTATTATCCCAACTTTATAGATGAAGAAACTGAGGCACAAAAAGGGTAAATGATGATGTAGAAAGACCAGAAGGTAAATGAGTATCAAATGCTTATATTTGTTCCTCTGGTTTCTCTCTTCCCTCACTATTCTGCCATTTTCTTAGGCACACTGTAGCCAACCAGACATGAATGTTCCTAAATTCATCTCCTATTTTCTGAGACTTTCCAGTGAAAGAACAAGTCAGGGATAGGAGCTTTGATGTGACCATAAACATTTTTTTCTAGCAGTTCTTTGGAAGCAGCTAGATAATGTAATAAATAGAAAATAAGGGTTGAAATTAGACCTAGATCTGAATTCCAATCTTACCTTACCAAATATAAGTATCTGAGGGATACTGGGCAAATCTTTTAACTTTTATCAGCTTAGCCTTCTTTATCTAATAGGGGAGGAAGGGTTGAACCAGATTGCCTCCAAGATTTCTCCTAGCTCTTAATTTGTGATCCTACCTTCAGAATTGTGCCTTCAAATAGCCCATTCTCCTCTTCATCACCACCATTTGCAAGCTACATTTTAAACAATGATGACTTATAAGATTTCACATCTCCTGATAATGCAAGATTCTCATGTTGAGGCTGTAATGAGAATGGTGGGCCAGCATTCTATTATTAGTAAAAATTGCAGATTTTTTTTGAGTTCTGGGTTAATTGCTAATAACTGTATGCAATGTTTTCCCTCAAGATGTTTTCCATTACAGTAATTAACTAAGCAGCTGGGATAGCAGACATTAACCATTTGTCTTCACAGTATCCCTCATCTGGGACTTTTCCCAAACCTCTTACAACACAGCTTTATTTGTTGCCTGGTTGCAAAAGTAAAGGGAGTGTAGGAAACATTGTTTGTTATGAGGGTTGGCTTGGAAGCCAGTCTTTGAACTCAGATTCTCATTGTCAGGATCCTTGGGTAAGTGGATATGATGAGCCAGTTGTTAAGAGAAGAGGACTTGTTCTTTAGAAACACATGTAACAATCCTAATAGTTTCATGTGCACACAAAGGGATTTTTTTTAATTTTTGACATATTCACATCATAAAATTCTTTGGGAATGATGGGTCTCATGTACTTTCTCAAAATGGTAACTCTTTAGTTCTTTCTTCATGAGGAGCTAGTAAAATAACCCTTTCAATTCAACAGACATTTACTGAGGATCCACTTAGGGCAGATAAAGATACTTAGATTCAAGAGGACCTGAGTTCAAGTCCTATCAGAGAGTTACTCTATGTCAATGAATAAGTTGCTTATGCTTTCAGCAAATCAAATAATCATTTAACAAGCATTTATTGAGTACCTTACACTGTGCTGGGCTAGGTACTAGAGATGCAGAGAAAAAATATCAAAAGATACAAAAGCAAAAGAAAAACAATTTTAGTCTTCAAGGAACTCAGGGATGCTAAAAATGGAAGCAGGAATAGGAAAGATTTCAGAGCCCCAAAAATACTTCTCTTTTTTAAACCCTAAGTAGAGGTTCCAAGGCAGAAGAGTGGTAAGGGATAGGCAATTGTGATTAAGTGATTTGCACAGAGTCATAAAGCAAGGAAGTGTCTAATTCCCAATCTGAAAGCAGAACCTCCCATTTCTAGGTCTGGTTCCCAATCCACTGCGTCATCTAGCTGGCTCTCTCTCTATTAGTCTCCAAGAAGGACAGCTAAGTGGTCAGTCTGGAATCATCAGGAAGACTCATCTTTCTGTGTTCAAATCTGGCCTCACACATTAACTGGCTGTGTTACCCTGGGATAGTCACCTCACCCTGTTTGCCTCAGGTTCCTCTTCTAAATGATGAATTGGAGAAGGAAATGACAAACCACTCTCTTTCTAAGAAAATCCTAAAGAGTCATGCATAACTGAAATGACTGAACAACCACAATGCTTTTTCATTCACTGATTTATTATAATTTGCTGCACACAGATGACAAAAGAAAAACTTTACAATAAGGGAATATGTTATTTCAAACTACATATTCTGAGCATGTTAGAGGCACCATAATATCAACCAAGGAAGTGTGGGAGCAAGTAGGTGGCTCAGTGGATTCAGATCCAGGCCTAGAGATGGGAAGTCCTGGATTCAAATATGTCCCTAGACACTTCCTAGTTGTGTGAACCTGGGCAAGTCACTTAACCCCCATTGCATAGCCCTTACCACTCTTTTGCCTTAGAATCAATACACAGAATTGATTCTAAGGCAGAAAGTAATGGTTTAAAAAAAGAAAAGGAAGTTTGCAGAGCAGGGAATGTTTGAGGTCAGCTTAAGCCTGAGGTTGGAGTAATCAGGTTCAGTTGTATGAACCTGGGCAAGTCATTCAGTTTCTTCTTCTGGTAAATGGGAATAATAATTGCACCTACATCACAGGGTAGTTGTGTAGGCTAAGTGAAGTCATGAGTTAAAATAATTAAAGCAAACATTGAACCACTATATAAATGAGAGCTAGGAGTTAACTGAATTCAGGCTGGGCCAAAGTTCAATTCAATTCAATAAATGCATATTAAACACTTACTATGTTCAAGACACTGAGGATACAATTTTAAGAAAAAACAATTCTTTTTTATAAAAGATCGTGAGCTAATTAAGTAATAAGACTCAATGGACATACTAAAAGTTAGAGTGAAATAAGCACACAAGAGAAGTTGAAGAAGACTGCCCCCTTTCTTCTTTGGTGTTCAGACAGGCCACACGAAGGCAATATACTAGTGTTAGGGATAACTGAGGTCAGGAGGGAAAGATGCAATAATAATGATAATAATAATAACAACAATAGAGACCATAGTGTCCACACAAAAACTAATCACAGATGAAATTGTTCAGCACCTTGGATAGCTACAGGAGTGATTCATTTTGGTCACTGATGACCTCCAGTCTACCTTGCTAACTCTATCCCTTGGGTTAGGGATCCTCTTATTATTAAGGGATTCAATCACATTTGCAATATTGAAGGCTTTTATTAAGAAGCTGGATGACAACTTGTTGGGAATATCCAGTCAGGTAAAGTTTGGACTAGAAGACATCTGTGATACCATGCAACTCTGAGATTCCAACCTTCAGTGGTTCCAACCTCTCATCATCACTGGGAAAGCTATCATCAGACAAGGCATCTTCTCCCTCAATGGTACTTGATCGTCAGCCTGGACACAGGATTCTGACTTTATACAGATAAACTAATTTTCAGTTATCATACATGGATCTATCTTTTAGGCAGAGATTTAACATACTCCTCAGTAGTTGGTGTGGCTATTTTCCCTGAGATTTGTTAATTTCCACAAATGGGAAAAAAATCCTTACTCTTTGGAGGTAATCAAGAGATTTCAAAATAGAGATAAGATCTCTCTCCCAGAAATGAGAGCTCATTTTAAAGGGTCTTAGTTGTCCTCATTTCTATGCAATCTATAGTGATTTTCCTGGTTGATATCAGGTGTCAAATCCTTTTTGAATACTTAATCTTTTGATCCCCAAATCACCCTTGTTAGCACTTTTATTGAGGATAGATAATAATATGCCACATCAATGGCCCTACTCAACAGATGATGAACATTTATTTTATACCTATGGTGTAAGTCAATGAAAAACAAAGACAAAAAAAAAAATAACCCCTCACTGAGGGACTTTACATTCTATTGACCAATTAATGAAAATGAAGCTACCATAAAAGGGTTCTAGAATCAGAGATCTATAGCTGTAATGGACCTCAAAGGCCATCTAATCATATCTTTTCTTTTTAAAGATGATGAAACTGAAGCCCAGTGAGAGCAGGTGATTTGTCCAAAGTCACACAGGTAGCATCAAAGGCTAAGGTTAGAATCTAGGTCCTCTGACTCTACAGCAAAATGTTCTTTCCATCATATCATGACAAGTCAGGGTCAAATCAGTGTGACTCTCCATACATGGAATTTAGTAGGACTTCAGGGAATAGCAGAGAAATGTTTTGAAAATGAACCAGTCGGCAAGTAATTGGAAATTGACAGGATGTTCATCAAAGGGAGAATGCCTAAACAAATTATGATATATTACTGTAATCCTATACTATTGTGCTATATACATATATACTATATACATATACTATTGTATGATGATCAAATGTAAATGACTTACATAGTCTTAGAGGTGATCCAAGAATACTCCAAAGGACTCATGATGAAAAATGTTATCTCCCTCCAGAGGAAGAACAATGGAGTCTAAATGCAGATTAAAGCATAGTATTTTTCATTTTATTTTCTTCATTTTTTAAACTGTGTCTTTTCACACAACATGACTAATATGGAAAAATGTTTTGTATGATCATACAGGTATAACCACTATCAGATTCTTTACTGTATCAGGGAGAGGATGGGGAGATAGGGAAGGAGCAGATTTAATACTCAAAATTTTAGAAACTTTTTACATGTAATTAAGAAAGTAAGATATAATTGGATTTTTAAAAAGAAAATGAACCATAGTTACTATAAAAGTTAAAAGAATATTTTTTTTTACAAGTGACTATCCAGGGAATCTTTCCAATTCATCTTTAGGGCACTATCAGACTCCTAGGATAAATCTTCAAAAGTTTCTGACATAAGACCCAAATTCCCTGTTGAATGATGATAAGTAGCCACCTTGAAGTGAATATGAAAGGGAATAGTACCACTCTTAAGGGTTAGTGCCACTCCAAGAAATACATTTAGAGAAAGTTGTGAATATCTGCACTGTAGTTTCAAAAACTGTTAAAAGCCATTGGAGGTAGATCATTAGCTCTGAATTGAAACTGCACTTTGAGTTCATACCATCATTGCTCTTTAACTCATATCCAATGAGATAGAATAAAAGCACAGGAGAATTTCCCCACCATCTTTATTGCATATTCAATACCACTTTTATTGTAATTTAAATGAATAAAGAATTCAAACCGTGAATTGGATTTGACTGTGAAGAAGTAAATAAAACCAGTTGAAATTCAAGGTTGGAAGATATTCCTGAAGGAAGATAGTAGAGATGATTCAGGAAAATATGGTGCCCACATACAGAGTCACTTCTAAAGGCCCATTGATCTCACTGCTTAGCTTTCTCTTTCATGGTTAAGTTAACAAAAAAATCTGCACAAACATGGAATTGACAGTATAAGCCTAAAGTGCTTTCGGTAACAAGTCACACAACTGGGGATGCTGTATTGATGCCCCGGTTTCAGGCAATGACACAATGAGTGACGAATATTAATAGCTCGTATTGATATAAAACTTTTTTTAAGTATACAGTACTTCTTTAAAATTGCCTCATGGAGTTCTACAACATAGTGAATCAAGAGACCTGAGAACCAGAGAAGTTAAGCTAAGATAATACCCCAAGTTTCTTCACTCCCAATCTAGTGCTTCATCCATTAAATCATTTTTTGTCCTTCCAGCCTCCAAAAATGACTATTTGCCCAAATTCGTTTTCAAAAAGATTTGAAAGAAGGTTACATTTCAGCGACAGCTCCTTTGAGATCCAATAAATCAACACATGGAAGTCTCAAATCAATTACTTAGGAATTCAAGTGACAATTTGTATTAAAGTTCAGAAGGAAAATATATTATTCTATCCCAAAAAGGGGATAAGATTGAAAATCTGAATGCTGAGAAAAAGTATCAGTGAAAAGCAAACTTTCCTATAATTTCACAAATTGTTCCAAAAATAAAGTAGGACAGAGCTGGGTGAAAAGTGACTAATTTAATAACAACAATAATAATTCACATTTACATAGCATTCCTTAAAAAACATTGTATTTATTTTCTCATTTAAGTCTCATACCCTTGTAAGATCGGTTCTACAAGTATTTATATCCTTATTTTTAAGAGAAGAAGAAATGGAATGGACAGAGCAGTTAAGGGATTTGCCTACAGTCACAGAGCTATCTTTCATTTAAGGCAGCATTTAAACCAAGGTTATCTTGACTCCATGACTAGCATTCTCACCATGCTTGTATTTTAGGACTTCTTTAAGGAGGAAGGAAGGAAGGAAGGAAGGAAGGAAGGAAGGAAGGAAGGAAGGAAGGAAGGAAGGAAGGAAGGAAGGAAGGAAGGAAGGAAGGAAGGAAGGAAGGAAGGAAGGAAGGAAGGAAGGAAGGAAGGAAGGAGGGAGGGAAGGAGGGAAGGAAGGAGGGAAGGAGGGAAGGAGGGAGGGAGGGAGGGAGGAACAAGAAAGAAAGCACAGCACAATGGAAAGACTGATATATTTAGAGTTAGAGGGCATAAGTTGAAATCCTGAGTGGATGCTTACAGTGTATGAGACCTTAGGCAAATCACTTACTTTTCTCTACCTCCAAATCTGCACAAACAAAAATGCTTAGAATCATTTTCCCTCTTCTTTCCCTCTTCTCTGATTTTTTTGGAGCCTCTGGTTTCCTTCATAAATTAGCTCATTCCACATTTTGCAAATCTTTTCAGAGCCTCCCTTCTAGTGCCTCCCATTTAGTCTTTAAATATCCTGTTTATGCATATATGTGAATATTTTGTCTCCTTAATTGAAATATAAATTCCCTGAGGGCAAGAACTATTTATACTCCTTTTTATGGCCAGGACTCAACAGAGGCTAGCATATATATAGTTAGCACTTGGTTTCAATCAGAGATGACTATACAACTTGTGATTTGAAATTATAATGGAATACTATTGTGCTATAAAAAATGACTAATAGGATGATCCCAGAAAAAAAAAAATTGAACTTACATGAACTGATGCAAAGTAAAGTGAGCAGAACCAGTTGAGCATTGCACTAAGTAATAAAAACAGTGTACTAAGATCAGCTGTAAATGACCTAGCTACTTCCAGCAATTCAGTGATCCAAAACAATCCCAAAGACTCAGAATGAAAAATAATATCTACCTCTAGAGATAGAACTGAATGAGTCTGAATACAGCCCAAAACACAATATATCTCATTTTATTTCTTCATTATTTTTGTTTGAGATCTCTTTCACAAATATGATAATAATAGGAAAATGTTTTAGATATTTCACATGTAAAATCTATATCATATTGCTTACCTTCTCAAAGAGGGTGGGAAGGAAGAGAGAACGTGGAATCCAAAATGTTTTTAAATGCTAAAAATTGATTTATATGTAATTGCGGAAAATAAATATTATTTTAAAAATAAATAAATCGTAGCTTTAAAAAGGTCAAAAAATAAATTGTTCCTGATTGACTGATTGACCTAGAGAACTATGGGGCTAACATAATTCCTTCTTTTACAACATAATACTGTGTTGTTGTTTTTTAAATAAAATTCTTTCTATTCTCTGTCTTTGAAATACATTAGCATGCTAACCTAATCAAAACCTACCTGATCCTTCTCTTACAAATACTAGTCTCATGACCCTGGGCCAATAACTTAACCTCTAAATATCTTCAGGCAACTCTTCAAGACTTCCAGTTGCAGAGCAAATACCCATCTTCTTTGTTAAAAGAAATGTCTTTTTCATATGTCCTTACTAAAGCAAAAGTCTCCTTTCATTTTTTTTTAAACAAAGGACACATCTGAAAAACACAGTTAAAAAAATGGAAGAAATTAGTCCAAAACAAAGTTAGGAGGGACATAAAAAGTTAGCCCTGTAAAAAAACATTCAATCCCAGCGTGAGGCTTAGCAGGAGCCATTTGGAGCTATATGGCTGCTCTATGCCAAGGCCCAGCCCAATACATTGTACTTTGCTGTTCTTTTCAGAACATGCCTTCCCCTTACCTTCTCTTAATCGCCCAGCCCTTTGAAGATATTTATATCAGTGGGGAGGAAAATCCTTTCCTGAAGCTAGCAGCTGACAGTGAGCATCTCGTTGAAATATCACAAGGACGAGCCTTGAGCGTGTTCTTTTCCTTCATTTTTGATGAGCAATATGATAGCTTCCCCCTTCTTATTCCATCGCCAATGAATTAACCCTTTGGCTCAAAACTCCTGTAAAGTTGGAAATCTGTGGATTGAGCTCAGCTTGAAGTGCTACTCACCAGCCAACTCCAATGGCCAGGACGGAAAATGCTGTTCTATCTATTGTAGATTTCATATACTTCCTGTCTCATAAAGATGGAGCAGTAAGTTTGCCTAATAACATCATTGTTTTCTGCTGTTAAGGGAGCTAGAGTGCCATTAACACATATTAAAGTACCATTGATTCCATTAGTGCTGACAAGCACTAAATCCCAATTTCTTTGTAACTAAGCATTAAAATAAATGCAAATGTCCTTTAGCAACAAGTAACATGCTGAGCAAACCTTACTAAAATAATTTAATGTATGAAAGATAGCTTGAGCCTAAGTTTGCTTGCAAGGAAATGGAGTCTAATACTGGGGCCATGAAGGACAGGTGAAGAAATAAATATGAATTTTCTGCATGCACAGAAGCCTTCCAGGAGTGGCATTCTTTATCTCACAGATTAGAATCATAATCACTTTTCACCTTCAAATGGCTCTTACAGATTTTCTATACCACATTGGCATGGAAATGTAAGCTGTAGGCTCTGAAAAAACATTTGTTTATAAATGGGAAAATCTAGACATGCTATTTAATAGGTCCTGAGTGTGCTAATGATCCCCGAATTCAACATGGGTTCAATACATTTGGACCTTCCCAAGAAACTAATGAGAAACTTGTCTAAGGAATCCCCTCAAAGGAAGAGACAATTATATATTCAGAAGTCCCTTTTTGTGGAAGGAAAAGTGTGAAAAGTCAGGAAGTTTTGGCCCCATTCTAACCACAAATAATGACATAAAATATAATTAAGCATCCATACAAGATCAATCTTGAAAATAATAAGACAACAACAATGATAGAGAAGAAGCCTAATGCAACATCAAAGGCACTGCCTTTAGAGTCCGGGAGACCTCATTTAATTACACTGGGCACTTTAATCTTTGGCTAAAGGTTCTAGAGGAGTTGCTGATCTGCTTTGGTGAAGGAATTACCCAATCCAGGAGGTTCCATGCCAATGAAATCATAGGTAGAGACCTTTGTTGTGTGTTAATTGCTATCTGTGTAACAACCACAAGAGCAGCCAGCACTTAAATAGTCCTTTAAGGTTTACAAAGCACTGTTTAAATATTATTTCATTTTATCTTTATAACAAGCTGAGGTATGATTACTATTATTATCCCACTTTATATATGAGAAAACTGAAGAAGATAGAAGTTAACATTTTCCCAGAGTCACATAGCCAGAAAACATATGAGACTATAATTTGAACTCAGGTCCTCCTGACTTGGGGTTCTGTACTTTATGCACTATTCCACATAGCTTCATCTAGCTACGTACTCTTAAGTAAGTCTTAATTTTTCTAGACATCATCTTTCTTATCCTTAAAGTTAGGAAACTGAGAAAGATTATCTCTAAAATTCCTCCCAGTTCCTTAATTTCCATTATTTCTAATCTTCATTATCTGCTTTTATGAGGGGATATGGAAGGGGGTGGTCACTGAAGGATCATATTATATTATATTCAACAGATGAGGAACTGCACAGTGCTTAGAAAAGATCATGGACCTAGGGTCATCCCTACCCCAAAAGGAACCAGCAAAAAATCAGTAATTATAGATTCATATATTTTCATGCATTAATAATTCCAAGATTATCTCTTTTTATATCATGTGGATATGATTGAGACACGTAAATTTTCCTTTGGTTGGTCCTTAATGCCATGAGAACTCAACTTCTTTGTAAAATATGTTTACTGACCTTCAACATTCCCTCTTCTACTGAATAATTCTTCATTCTAATATAGTATCCATGGTCACTATACATCTGTACATCTCTCTGTGGCCCTTTTGATGAACCCCAAACCTTAATTCTCTAGAGAGATCAGTTGATTGCACCAACAGAATATTTATGCTAAGGAGATACATTTTTTTTTCAGGATGAAGTTTGAGGTCATTAAAAGACGACATCGTGAGCAACTAGGAGGCTTGGTGGATTGAAAGCCAGAACTAGAGACTGGCTCCTAGGCTAAGTGACTAGCCCAAGGTCAACAACCAGGACACTTCTGAGTCTGGAGTTCAAGTCATGTCTTCCTGACTCCATGTCCATTACTATAACCACTGAACTACAACTGCTTCTTGAGCCTTTACTTAGTCATCTGAAATGGATATTTATCTCTGATATGAACCTCAAAAGGTTCTTGTAAAAAATAATGGAGGGAAAAATAAAATAAAACAAAAAAATAATAATGGAGGGGATGTAGAAAAATTGGGACACCAATACACTGTTGGTGAAGCTGCGAAATGATACAAAAATTCTGGAGAGCAATTTGGTTTTACCCAAATTGTCCATAAATACCCAAAAGTCCATAAAATTGTACATACCCTTTGACCTAGAAATACCATTACTAAGTCTGTATCCCCCAAAAGATCAAAGGTAGGGGGAAAGGACCTAATTGTACAATAGTATTTATAGCAACTTTTTTTGATGGCGAAGAACTAGGAGATGAAGGGATGTCCATCAACTGGGGAATAGCTTAATTAGTCATGTTATATGATTGTAATAGAATTCTGTGGTACCATAAGAATTAAGAAACAGGATCATCAGAAAAAATCCTGGAAAGACTTTTTTGAAGTGATGCAAAGTGAAGTGAGCAAAACCCAGAAAATGCTATACACAGCAACAGCAATAATGTATGATGATCAGTTGTAAAAGATTTACCTTTTAGTAGCAATGCAAAGAAAACCCCAAAGAATAACAACAATATCTACAAATGAACTGATGGAGTGTGAATACAGATTGAAGCATACCATTTTTACTTTATTTTCTCCCTGAATTTTTCTCTAGTGTAAGCAGTATGTCAAGAACATGGAAATATGTAGTATATAACAACACATGTACAATCTATATCATTATGTACTGTCTTTGGGATGGGAGGGAGAGAACATGAACTGTAAAATGTCAGAAAATGATTATTGACACAATCTGGGTAGGGGATTAAAAACTTAAAGAAATGAGAAAATATTTAAATAAAGTATTGCGTCAATATGACATATTCTTAAGATCAAAACCATCTCTGCCAGTACAGTATAAGTCAAATCCTTTTCTGATCCCTCAAACAGTCTGTTATTCTAGTCTCTATTCTTATTGAGAAGAACTTCAGGGAGACTACATCAAGATGGGTATAATTATAGGAAGAATCAGAAATGTTTCAGATGGAAATTATCACATGATGCCTGGCATCATCAAATCTATATACCTGTATCCCAAAGGGTTAAAATTTCTAAGAGCATTTTAAATGAGTCTTAAGTGTTTTTCCCCCAAGATTAGGAAGAAGTTACTCTAAAGGCAAAATGTTTGAAACTGGTATTCTTCTAGCCTTTAGAATATTTACTCAATGTCTTCTAAATGTTCAGTATGGTGTCGTAGATGAATTTTGGAACTTGAAATCAAGAAGACCTGAGTTCACTTCCTGCCTCTAACACTAACCAGCACTATAGTCCTAAGTAGACCATTTAACCTCATCTAGCTTCATATGATTCTCTAAGATCATGTTATCGATGTGCTGGGAACTGTGCTCATGGATAGAATACACTTGTTACCTAAATCAATATCCTTGTGACATGGAAGTGAGTGTGTATGTCCTTGTGATAAATACCAAATAAATGGAAGAGATGATCTTTCCCTTTAAGGTGTTTTAGGTCAGTTGGAGAGATAATCTGAAAGCAAGTGAGTCACAGGATTAGTTATAGAACTAGAAGGAACCATAGGGGCCATGTATTCCAACCCTGTATCCTTTTACAGATGCAGAAACTGAGTCATGGAGAACTCTTCCTGATATTGCTCCAGACCCAGAATCCATGCCCCTCTACCATATTCCTTCCATTTGAAACAATAGAAAGCAATGAAATAAAGGATATCATTAAGTATTATTATCAATTATACTAATGATAACAACAAATTTCCTCTCAACAATCCTTTAAATCCTGGTTTGATATAGATGGCTTGGTAAATACAGATAAATTATCATTGTTGGAAGATTCCATGAGCTATTATGGAGAAGAGTGTCATAGCAGTAATGAAGGAAGCATGAAAAGAATGGATTTCATTGTATTGATTTGAGTGTCAGGCCAAAAGTGAATGGAACTAGAGAGCCCCAGTTATCTTCTGTGTTCTCATTTGAGAGAGGCAGCATTAAAGTGGGAGGGAGGAAAAGAGAGAAAGCAGAAAACTTGGTCCTGGTTGCCCCTGTCTTATATTCTTATATATATATATATATATATATATATATATATATATATATATATATATATATATTACTAACAGAGTAATAATGAAAGACAATCCAATCAGATCTTATCTTCTATGGCATCACTGATTCACAATTTTCTGATCACTTCTTGGATCTGTATCAGAAAGAGTGAACCTGGAAGAAAACAACAGAGTAACCCCAGGTGCAACATGTAACTAAAAGAGTTTCATGACATATTCTTGCACATGAATTGATAGAGGAGAATGAGAGAGAAGACTGACGACAAAATTGGAGTATGCATGTTGGAAATCAATGGTAAATAAAGTTGGAACAAGGTAGAATGTAGAGCAAGGCAGGTGCCAGATTTGGAGGGTCTTAAAATTCAAGCAAAGGAAATGATATTGGTTGTGGTCCAGTGACAAAGAATACCAGAGTAAGAATCTGTGAACTCTAAAGCATTACTTCTGTATCACCAGTCAAATCATATATCTTCCTTAGGGCTAGTTTTCTCATAAGCAAAATCAAGAACTTGGATTAGCTGTCATATCATGGAAAGTCTACTAGATTTGGAATTAGAGGACTTGTTTTCCAATTCTGACTTCTCTGGACAACCTGAGGTAAGTCACTTTATATTGTTGGACTTCTTGTTCCCCATCTGAAAAATGAAAGTACTGGATTAATGTAGTCTCCATTATTCTATGTCATCTCCAAACTCTTTGATGACTAGGGGCCGCAAGGTGGTACAGTAGAGTAAGGAAATCCTGAGTTCAGACTCTCCTTAGACACTTATTAGCTGTGTGACCCTGGGCAAGTCACAATCTATTTGTTTTCATTTCCCCTTCTATAAAATGGACGTAATAATAATGGATGGGATGAGCCAAATGATAGTCATTTTGAAGAGCTTAGCACAGTGAATGGTACATAGTAAGATCTATATGTCAACTACTTATTATTATTGTTGTTATCAAATGAGCTCTAAGGTTCCTTCCAATTTCAAATCTTTTATTAAAGTAACATGTTAAATCAGGGATCTTTACCCTCTCTTTTTTCATGGACCCCTTTGGCAATCTTTCAAAGTCTATAAATCTTTTCTTAGAATGACATTTTAAATACCTGAAATAGGCCACAAGAGAAACCAATTATACTGAAAAATTCTTATTAAAATAGATTTAGAAAAATAGAATTAGGAGTAGCTAGACGTTACAGTGGATTGAGAGTCAGGCCAAGAGATGGAATGTCTTGAGTTCTAATATGACCTGAGATGCTGCCAACCTGTGTGACCCTGGACAAGTCACTTAATACCCATTGCCTAGCCCTTCCTGCTTTTCTACCTTGAAACCAATACACAGTGTTGTATAGTTGGAAAATCTTGAACCCCAGGACTACATTCTCCAGAAATCCTTTTGTATTTCCCATCATCCTTTCCCCTTCATTTACATGGGTCTTTACATTATTGTTTATAAGTTTCTGTAACTCCTCCCTCCCCCTCCTCTCTTGAGACCTTTGCTTGACTTAAATAGTTCCTTTTTAACTTTAGTTGTTATTTTACTTATTTTAATAAGTCTTATAAATATAATACTTGAGTTATTGTTTATTAATTTTAATTCTCACAGTATTGATTCTTATACAGAAAGTAAGGGTTTAAAAAAAACAGAATCATGAGTTCATCAAACTGAAAATATTTTGTACAAATAAAATATATATTGCCAAACGTATAAGGAAAGCAAAAATTTGGGGGAAATGTTTATAGACAGTATCTCAGATAGGGGTCTCATATCCAAAACATATAGACACTATATAAAACAAATTTCAAATGAAGAACTCAAAGCTACATATAAGTATGTGAACAAGTATTCTAAATCCCTACTGATTAGGGAAAAGCAAATTAAAACAATTCTGAGGTATCTCACCCCCATCAGTGTGGCTAAAATGACAAATGTTGGAAGGGATGTGGAAAAGAGGGCACACTAATATACTATTACTGGGACTGTGAACTAATCCAACCATTTTGGAGAGCAATTTGGAATTACATTCAGAGAGTTATAAAACTGTTTATACCCTTAGACCCACAATACCATTGCTAGGTTTATTTCCCAAGGAGACCAGGAAGAAAGGAAAAGAATCTGTATGTTCCAAAATATTATGGTATCTCTCTTTGAAATAACAAAACTGGAAATCAAGGGGATGTCCATCAATTGGGGAATGGCTAAACAAATTGTGGTAAATGATTGTGATTGAATACTATTGCACCATAAGAAATGATGAGCAGATTTTTTTTAATCTTGGAAAGAACTACATGAAATAATGAAGAATGAAATTAGTAGAACCAAGAGAATATTCTATCCAGTTTCAGATTTAGGATTTGAAGAATAACTTGTGAATCTTTATCATATATATATATACATATATTTGCCAGATGATGCCTTCTATGATGTGAAGAGTGAGGAGCTGAGATACTTAGAAATAAATTCCATTTAAAAAACAATTTCACAGCCCCCAAGTTAAGAACAACTATAAAAAATGAAGTAGATGCCTAAAAGATGGAGAATGTATAGGATATGAATATGATGGAATATTATTACCCTATAAGAAATTACTCTACTAAATGCAGAAGAATGAGAAGATTTATACAAATTGATACAAAGTACAATAAGAAAAACCAGGACAAAAATATGCACAATTACTATAACAATGGAAACAGGATGAAGAACAACAAAATCATCAAAACAATGGTGGAAAATGATATTGACCACACTTGAACCTTAAGAAGAGAAATTAGGAATGGATAACTTCATTCTTATTCTTTGAAGAGGTGGGGCACTATGAGCAAAAAAACACTGGGAAAATGTCCAACTTATTTTATGTGTTCATTAGTTTTAGTGAACTGCTTTTATTTCCCCCTTTTTATTCTTTGTTTTAAGAAATGACTCTGGGAAAAAAAGAAGTAAATGGGAAATAAAGGTGATACAAAAACAAAAGCTATCCAAAACATTGAAAAGAAAGAACTGAGAAGTAATCTGATAAAAGTTGTGTTTAAGGAAGATTTATCTGACAATATCTAAGATGAATTGGAGATGGAAAAGCCAAAAGGCAAGAAGAAACCTCCCAGGAGTCATTTACACTAATCCACTCAAAAGGTGACTGAGGACTCAGCTGGGGTGGTAGCAATAGAAATAGAGGGGAAGAGGTGGATGAGAAACATTTTAAAGAGGAAAAAAGTAGCATACTTGCTCACTGGGTGAATATAGGGGATAAAAGTGGCAAACGAGTCAGAGATTCCAAGAATTTAAACTTAAGTAGCTCAAAAATGACATTACCATTGGCAGATTTTTTCAAAAGTGAAAAGGGATAGCCAGGTGGCTTAGTGGATAGAGTGCCAAGCCTGAAGATGGAAGGTCCTGAGTTCAAATATGGCTTCATACACTTCCTAGCTGTGTGATTCTAGGCAAGTCATTTAACCCAAATTGCTTCTCTCTTACAGCACTTCTGCATTGGAACCGATACTGAGTATCAATTCTAAAACAGAAGGTAATGATTTTAAAAATAAGTAGAAAGAAGCAGCTAGCACATGAAAGGATGGGAAGGTAGTTTGGCACACACTAAGAATCAAAAGGAAGATCTCTAAGCAAAAACAATGGAGGGGGCAGCTGGGTAGCTCAGTGGATTGAGAGTCAGGCCTAGAGATGGGAGGTCCTAGGTTCAAATCTGGCCTCAGACACTTCCCAGCTGTGTGACCCTGGGCAAGTCACTTGACCCCCATTGCCTAGCCCTTACCACTCTTCTGCCTTGGAGCCAATATACAGTATTGACTCCAAGACAGAAGGTAAGGGTTATTAAAAAAAAAACAATGGAGATCACTGCATGGAGCTCGAGAAAGATAATAAAACCTAAGAGACATTTCAAAGTCATATAAGCAGAAATAGTCATTGAAACTAGAAAAATGCAGGGAGTCTTGGAATTCCATAGGGACCAATCTCTAGATCACCTTGCTCTCCCAGAATATTTAAATGATTCAAAAGAATTTTTTTAAACCCTTCCCTCCCATCTTGGAATCAATACAAACTATTGGTCTCAAGGTAGAATAATAGTAAGGGCTGGGTAATTGGAGTAAAGTGACAGGGTTGCATAGCTAGGAAGTGGGTGAGGCCATTTTTGAACCCAGGAACTCACCTCTAGGTCTGGCTTTCTATCCACTTGGCCACCTCCCTCCCCTGAATCAAAAACAATTTTAAAGAAATAACTCTTATTTTCTGATACTTGATTTGAAAGAAGGAGACCTGGATTACAGTCTTGGATCACCCACTAACTAGCTATGTGACCTTGGGCCTATTATTGCATCTAGAGGGATTTGAGATGGTTTCAATTACAACATTCTATGATTCTTATCAGGAGCTGCCTACAGTAAGCACTAAATCTCCCCTCACCATACTGGCACTGCAGTGGAACTAATTGTTTTTCATTATTTTCACTCACAAACCCAAGAACAATCCTGCTTTAGAAATGGCTCTTTCCTGGGAAAGAGGAAGAAAAAGTAGCAGGACCTCTCTAGGATAGAGGCTGCAGCCCTCTCTAGGATAAAGTCCTAACTTCGTAGTTTCTGCAGCAGGTCCCAAGCAGTCTTCTCATTTAAAGGATAACTCCATCTCTGCGGCCCCTTCCTCTGCTTGTCCAGCTTTGGATGGAAGGACCCAGGGCAGCCAGGTTCATTCTTTGGTGCCTTTTCAGGCTCTGCTCTGGATGTTCCATGGATTTTTCTACATAAACCCATTCAAGAACTTTCTTCCTCTCCCTTCCTTGACTTTTCAGCTTCTTTTATAAGGTCTGGACTTCTCTATTAGAATAGAAGCTCCTTGAAGACAGGAACTGGGTTTTTTATTCTCTGTACTTATATTCCCATTGCTTAACACAGTACCTAGCATAAAAATGTAATACATTTTTCTTGACATGACTATATTGGCAAAAAAAAAATTCCACCCAATGCAAGGTTTTCTTCCATATCTTTCCAAAGCTTTTTGACTTCTTGGATGCCAATAGATCAAAATCTACCTGACCTTTAGAGCCTGATCCCTAACTAACCCATCAACATCTCTATTATTTCCTATTTAGTGGTTCAGACTCTTGCCTCACCTTGAAAAGGCTACCCATGTGCACCTAATGGACCGTATATTTTCCCTCATGTCTGTTTGTGCCTGACATTCTAGACAAAGGGTAGACCTTGTTTCTAACATTTTTTGTTCTGGCTCCTGTTTGGCACTGACAGTAGCCCTACTCAAGTTTAAATTATTCTATAGGCATCTACATGATCAAGGGTCAGGAATGCCTGATTTCAAATTCAGTCTCAGTTACTTACTATCTCTGTGACCTTAAGCAAGTCACTTAGCCTCTGTTTGCCTCAGTTTCCTCATCTGTAAAATGTACATCATAATAGCACTTATACTAACCTAGGGTTATTGTGAGAATAAATGAAATATCTGTGACTGGCATATAGTAAATGCTGTGTAAATGTTAACTATTATTCTTATAATTATTATTGCTATTGTTCAGTCATGTCTGAGTCTTCATGATCCCACACATCTTATCTCTCCATGGAGTTTTCTTGGCAAGGATACTGGAATGGTTTACCATTTTCTTCTCTAGTGGATCCAGGAAATCCTTTTGTTAGTCAATCAGAGGTGAAGTGATTTGCCAAGGATCACAGAACTAGGAAGTATCTATGTCCTGATTTGAACTCAGGTCTTCCTAACTCCAGGTCCATCCTCCTCCAAAATGTGATGAAAATGTATTCCATTTGGAAACACTTTTAGTCATTCTTTTCAGTTTCCAGGTCTGACTGATTTTCCAGAGTATTTGTTTTCCCCGTTATAGTGGTGTAGAGGTGGAGAATACACAGATACTAATGAGATTTAGAAACAGAACATTGTTAATCTTTGAAGAGTTCAACTGTTTAAATTGCATATCTGAGTCCTGAGATTATAATCTTCAAATCAAAGAATTTCAGGGCTAAAAACAGAGCACAGGCTCCCACTAATGAATGTTCCTAAAGAACATACTTACTAAAAGCCTGGGCATTTGACAGATTATTACTAGTAACTTTTAGGTCTTTTATGGCAAGAAAACTCCACATTCCAGGTAAGCGACGACATTCATAGAGATTATACTCTATGGCTCCCATATCTGGCCATCTACCAAGACTCTCTTATGTGTCTAGACTGTCATTGGTTACTACAGGGCCATATTAGTTTGGGGGAGCAGGAAAGGAATGCAGAATGGGGATTTCTGGAGACTTGGTGTGCCAATTCCTTCCACTGTTGCAGATTTGAACCCCATTAGCAATTTACAGTGTCCCCAGATTTGCACCATGCCCAAGATCAGAAGTAGAATGGGCCTGGATCAGAAGCAGGATTACAACCCAGGGCTTCCTGACTGCAGAGCCAGACTTCTGCCCAGGACCCTATGTTACTTTGCTAAATAAATGCTTGTTATGTTGGCTGAGACTGGATCTTCAGAACCCCAAGTCACTATGATCTAGCTGCTCTTTCTGAGAAGGGAAAAGTCTGAGGAAAAGTTGTTAAGAAGTGGTGGATTAAGGTAATTGGGTCCCAAGGCTTTAGGGGACTTTCCACATATTTGTAAAGCTTTAAGTCTGTGACAAAATAATAATAATAGTTGACATTTCTATAGCACTTAAGGGCTTAAAAGTGCTTTTTTCTCAACAACCTGTGAGTTACAAATTATGTTATCATTCTGAAAAGGTGTTTTAAAGTAATACAGCACTTTCAAAAATGAAATATTAGTTACTGTTTGATGGTTTTATTTACTAGGTTTTTTTTGTCCTTTAGTCATATTTTAAGATTGAAATATAATGGCAACCATTAACATTGCATTTTTAGATGTTGTATGTATCAGATCGTGGACGGCATTAAACAAATAATTGGTCACCTTGTGGATGACTTTCTGGTGACATCTAATGGTTTCCCTGGCAGCAGGTATAGTGTTTTACCTATTCAGAGCCCTTCTTACCTGTCAGATGGACTGCCTTCCACAATCCATGATCAACCTTTGAGCCATGATGAGGCATCAGAGCACAGCCTCAGTGAATAGAATTTAATAGCAGACTCATAGATCAAGACTTAGAAGAGATGTCAGAAGCCACCTTATCTAATCCAACCTCCTCATTTTACAGATGGGGAAACTGAGAACTAGGGAGGTAATGTGATTTGTCCAAAGTTACATAGCTAATAAATATTATAGGTAAGAATTAAATTTAGGTTCTTTAAATAGAGCCAGTACTTTGTCGATAGTACCATTCTACTACATTAGACCACCCCATCAGGCTTTCTCCCCTTTAAAACATTGTGCAGTGATTTCCAGAAGTCAAAACTTGTCCCTAAAAGAGAAGTGCTTTTAACAGGCTGGAATAAAAATCTCCCCATGAGAAATATGATGGTAGAGAGCTGGCCTTGGAGCTGGAAAGACCTAGGTTCAAGTCTTACCTCTAAAATATATTGACTATATGACCCTGAGTATTCAGAGTTCACCACAGGTCACATAGGTTTCTTCACCTAAGAACTCCTTGTAGCAATAAAATTACCAGGGAAAATATTTCCCAGCAAAGCTATATGACTATAAATCATGAAATATAATGATCTCAGAAGAAGCAGAATTTCAGCTAATCCAGAGAGCCACAGAAAGATGAAATGTAGGAATAAGTAGACTATAATAGAGTTGTGAATATCATCTCCACCTCTTAAAATGCTAGTTTCTTTCAAAGGTTAGCTCATATGAGACTTTCCTGATACCCAGGACTAGGGTCTTCTTCCCCCAAATTATCTAGCAGATGTCAACAAATATATACAAGTACTAGATCTACAAAATGTATATGATATGTCTACATAGATACAAAATATCATATATTTGATTACATATGAATATATAGCATACATGTATTTTATATGTATATAGAACATGAATTCTAAGGTATATAATTGAATATGTATATATATATATGTAAACATATAAAACATAAAATAAATGTCTTTGTGTGTACTGTCTCTCCCAAACAAATGTAAGCTCCTTGAAGGCAAGAACTATTTAATCTATGTCTTTATATCCCTAGTATCTAACATAGTGCCTAGGACATAGCCCATTTTTAATAATTTTTTTATTGCTAAGAAATGACATAAGCAGTAGTTTCAAGGACATGTGTTCATTGAAGGGAAATGGGATAGCCATGCCATGATATTGAAGGATCACAGATGGAAATTCAGATTGCAGCACTATCTCCAAAGTATTAAAGAAACCAGAGGAAAGTCTCCAGTAGGTCCCAAGGATGGGGAGGGCTTCAGCTGGAGACAGATGGAAAGGCCTGGAGAAGAATGATAGAGGATGAGGTGTGGATGAGTTCCAGTCTTCACTCGAGATCATGTATCCATCTGTTATTGAAATGGTAACAAGGACTTGTAAAGATGCAAAAGAAAAATTGAATTAAAAAAATACAAAAACAACAATTGTAAATTGAATGAAGCTATAACAAATATAACATCAAAGAAAAGAATCAGAGAAAAGCTGACAGGCATTAAATGAAATAAAGAATCTTGAACAATGAAGCAGTAAATTGGTAATGAGATTAGAATTTAAAATAAGGTGATTATAGGGGCCAGATTCTGAACTGATGAAAGGGGTTTTGAGCATTTTTCAGGGGAGTGTCAAGAACTCAAAACAGCCCTATTCTCCATTTCATTTTTCTCTCCCTTCACATTCTGAATAAAACAAATTTCAATCCCACACTTCCCTGCACAGAACTAACTGGTCCTGGAGGAGATCAAACCCATAAAAATGACCTTAATTCTCCTTTCTTATTTATTCTAAATCTACCCATCTGAGCTCACCAGCCAGAGCTTATGCCAGCACTGAATGAACAAGCCAATCATAAGGCCAGTGAGATGAAAGGGCCTCTCTGATTCCTGCAAAGTTACCAAGAGAAATGGAATGTTCAGTTTGTCATTTTGTCTCCATTTTCCATTGATTCTAGTTCTTATAAGGGCTCCTTCTAACCTTGACCCATGACTTAGGGATGTCATTTGTCCCTACCAATATTAATTGTGATCTGGCTTCCAGGATAGGAATGGGAGAAGTAATTGACCCTTAGCTTTTTATTCTCCTCTATAAGAAATCTCAAGCTCTACTCAAGGATACAGATGGGAAAATGATCACTTCCAAATAACTTCTTCCTCTAATGATGCAGAGTGCAACTCTAGCACCTGCATGTTGTAAGCAATTTTTATCCATTGTTACAAAAAAGCTCTCCACAATATGTTTTATCCAAACTATAAAAGACCCAAGTGGAGAGAGATCCAAGAGAAATGCTTGATGGAGGTCCTGCCCTTTGCCAAAGGTAGGATAGAGAACAAAGGGAGGAAATTGCAAATAATTGTTTAGGGGGAAAAAAGATTCTCAAGAATTAAAATTCCTCCAAAGTGGGATGGGCTAGCTGCCTTGGGAAGGTCTTTGATCAAGGGCTAGATAACAAGATTTCAGTGACATTTTAGAGGGGGATTTTGTTTTAGGTGCTGGTTGGACTCCATGGCTTCTGAGGGCACTTCCCACTCTGAGATTCTGGGTTGATCAGATAGATAGTCAGCAGCCAGCCATGTCTATGACATCTCAGCCTTTCTAGTCCCCAGATCCCAAAGCTACTTACAGATTCAGACACAAAGAGATAAGGCTCAACCATGGGAGCACACACAAGATCACCCACGTGGGATCTCCTCTTTCAGGGGAGATGCTGCAGCCAGACCAAAAAGACTCATGTATGGGAAGACTCTTAAAGCATCCCTTGGCCTCTGTAAATTTACTGTCACCATTTTGGAAATATTCTAACACCTTCCTTATATTCTATTCTATTATCACTGATAGTCAGGGATCCATCTAAAAACACCTTCACCTCAATATCACCACTTCTTGCTTAAATGAGCTTGTCAACTATTGTGCCCCTCTCATTGGTGGGGGATCCCAGAACATTCCTCAGAATAGTAGTCACACATACTCCTTTTCTCTCATGTAGTAGTTTCATATTTTTTCCTGCTGCTGCTCCCATTGACCTCTGGGGCTATTTGGCACATGCTCAGCCTCCTGCTGAATAAGCCAAGACTTCTCTTCATCCAGTATCCTGACCATGCCCTTGACATTAGTATAAAATGCATCTTCCTCTGTTTACAATTTAACACCTTTCCCAATCTGCCTCCTGCTTCTCTTTTCAGTCAGACTATACATTACTCCATTTCCTATATTCTATATTCCTTTCAAACTTACCTACTTCCTGTTCTCCTTACATAGCATTGCATCTTCCATGCTTTTTCAAGCTGTCCCCCATGGATAGAATATTCTATCTCCTCATGTCCACTTTTTGAGACTTCTGACTCCCTTAAGGACTGGTTCAAGTGCTACCTCAGCAATGGGCCCCATCAAAGCAAAGATCTCCTAGCTTGTTCTACCATCTATATTCAATAAACAATTATTAACTATTTTGTATGGACCAGGGATTAGGGATGCAAAAGATAATTGGATGCTGCCTCCCTGAATTTCAAGTGGAAACATCCACCTCATTACTCTCAGTTTAAATCTCTATGGTCAAGTAGAACAATCTTGATTATTTTTCGAATATTCACACAGCCTCGGGTCCCTGGATGAGTTTATTTTTTAACAGAGAGAACATTCTCAGACCCTTCTATCATTGTATAGATTGTGTCCAGACCCCCATCAATCTGGTCACCAAGGTGATGACCTAAAATATGGCTCTCAAATAGGAAACAATATACCTGATCAGAGCCTCACAGAATGGACACGTCCCTTTTCTGGATACCTTTTTCCTTGAGGGAGTTGGTGGTCCATGTGGTACAATGCCAAACCTATGATTTCCTTCTTCAAAGATATTGTTACTGAAGAATCTCCCTCTTACCAGTGTAAATCAGTTCTGGCTCCACAACTCAGAGACTAAAAGAAATAGCTAAGGATTAATTTGTTTGATAAGACAATTGATCTCAAAAAAGGATCACATGAGAATTTTTTAGCATATTAAAATATTAGGGTGTGTAATTTTATCCTTCACATATATTCATTGAACTTGCAATGGAGAGAAACAGGAATTACACATTCACACACAATTTACAGAAGGGTACAAACACTTTTTTTAATGGTATTGAAGTAGATGAAATATATGTGATGATTGGACAAGAAATCTTAAGGAAGAATTTTAGGATTGAGAAGACCTGAGTACATGTGCAGAAAAACAGAAAGAAGTCAGTAGAAAAAGAAAGATTGAAGATCCCCATGGGTAAGGGGCTAATAGCTGAAGCAAGGCCCTAGAGGAGGCAGGAGGGACTGAGGTTAAAGAATGATGATATTTTTTCTTGATCTACTCAACAGAGTTTTTCTTCAATGTTTTTATGCAATCCCAGTGCCAATGATAATGCCACATAGATACTGATTTATCATTCATTGCTTGTCCAAGACTCAACAAATCCAGACTGTCATTATTCTGCTTTTTCGTTGGTTTTCAGGGTATAAAATGTCCTTTTCTGAAACAGCACCTTTGTTCAACGGTTCTTCTTTCTGGGGCTGCTTTTCCTTTTCACATGTCTTGGAATGGGTATTACTTATCTCATCTTTTTAGAGAAATCTACACCAACCCCATATACTGCAAGTATGAGTCTGAGCAAATTTTTATAGTATCTACAATGCATGACACACAGTAGGTGCTTATTCAATGATTCTCTATTAATTGATTAATTTCCACACTCTTAGTCAGAGGTTTGTAGTAACATCTCTCAACTGCAGCTGATACCAATGAACTTCTCCACTTTTGACACTGGTAAATGCCTCAGTGTCTTAGAATTTGTCAGGTTCCAGAATTATTTTCATCCACATATTAAAACAAAGTTAATCTCACACAAAGCATTTGTAACTTAAGCAAGCATGTCCTCTCTGACTTGAAATTAACGTGGAGAACTCTTATTCCCAAATCTTTCCTCCTTGGAACAGGGCACTTGAATCAGAAATCTCTTGGAATGCTGCTCTGAAACTCAAATTGTGCTAAAGAGGGCCATCACAGAAAGCCCCTAAATTAACTGGGACATGTTCGCCCCTGACAGCTTCATGGGATTAATTTCATGTGTCAGGTTAACCCAGCATTCACCCTGAGTAAGTAAACCAGGGAATGGAAGCAGCTAATAGCCACCCCAAGTCTATAAACTGAGAAGGAATCCAGGGATTCTATGAAGCTAAAGGAGCTAATATCTGCAGAAGCAGCCTGTATCCCTTGGGGGCAAAGAGCCAACACATAAATTTATACATCTAATTGGGAAGCAGTGAACATTTTAAGTCATTTTCTATTCATCTTTAAAAAAAAATTTTTTAGACGGTAAGTAAAGACTGACTTTACAAGATGTCTCCTCAGGAATAACTGGGCACAGATCTATTCCATTTTCTCTCATTAGAGCCCAACAACCCATTTTCTCCAGTGAGCAGATCAGGACTGGAGCAGCATAAAAACATTTAGGGAAATCACCCATCATTTTACCCACCCTTGGAGAATTAGACCCTTCTCAATGGAAAAGAATTGACTTAAAGCATCCAGTCACCCAAGGGCCTTGGTTGACTCTTCAGCATTGATGATGCAGAAATATGTCAATAGGTAAATGACTACCAAAATGAACACCAAAAGGTTTTCATTATTAGATGGTTTCGACTTAAGGAAAATAGCTAATTTTCTTAACTAAACTCTAGAACTATCATCTTCATTTAAAAGGCAAAAATGTTCCTAGAATAGCTTCTCCCTGGATAATGTCCTTCATATACTCTTTGTTTCAATAAAATTGGGTTGCAAACTGTCCCTCTGTTTAACAAGGGATTGGCAAAGAAGCCCAGTTCTCACAACCTCATGCAAAATGACACTATTTTGGCTGACTGATTCAATTTCCTACAAAGAAAAAGCTACGGAGCCAATTTATTCCAGTTATGAGTATATATAATAAAAATATAGCGGCAACTGGGTGGCATAGTGTATGGGACCCAGGTCTGGGATCAGGACGATCTGAGTTTGAATATAGCTTCAGACACTTATAGCTGGGTGACCTTGGGAAAGTTATATGAGTTTGCCTCAGTTTCCTCATCTGTAGAAAAAGCTGGAGAAGGAAATGGCAAACCACTCCAGTATCTTGGCCAAAAAAACCCCAAATGGAGTCACAAAGAGTCAGATATAACTGAAATGACTGAACAAGTACAACAGTAACATAAATGTCTTAGAAAGATTTTGGAACATATTGTGTGACAGAGTTTGGTCTGCTAAGTGCATGATGGATGGCAGCCTTGCTGATTGGCTACAGATATGAAACAGGAACTGGGGGAATCTTCAAAAGATTTTAGTTGACCTCAACCCTTCTCTCTCTTTTGGTTGGATCACTGCTCTATTTTATTCCTCTGAGGGTGGCATCTAATGGAAGATAGACTGTTGTCATTTATACTGAAAGGGGACCAAAATGGTATCACAGGTTATGACTTGTGAATCACAAATAAATTGGACTTGAGAGGCAAAGTTTCACAGTCATCAGCCTCAATCTCTCTTCTAGTCATCAAAGTCCATTGTCTAGACAAAAGTCAGGATGACTGGTAATGACCTAGAATGCAGTGGATGACAATGGTGGCTCTGATGTCCGACTACACCTACGTACTCCATAGTGCCCATTTTTGCCATTTCCATTGTCATTGGAACAAATTGTTCTTATTTGTCATTTCTATCAAGGGAAGTACTCCTGTTCCTTTGATATATACTCCCCTAACTCCCTGATAGGTTTGAGAGCTGTTAGTTACCCTCAATCTGGATTAGCCTGCCTGCCAATATGGTTGACTGATATAGGTAACAGATGAGCATTCTATAGCTTCTTGGAGCCACAGGTGAGAGCTGGGTAGCAGCTGAACACCAAAAGAGAGAAATAACCCTGAAAAGGGCTTTAAAAACCCTCACAGAAGAGGCACTAGTCTTCCCTGAATACCCCCACAGAGCCTGGGGAACCAGGTAGAAATTCTCCCTCTGAAACCAATATATGACCCCTTATAAATGGGCATTAGTACTTTCCTCGCCTTTGTGTTTGGATTTTTTTTCCATTGTAGATGAAGATGTTTGGGAGTTATGACCCTGTGAGCTTCAAAAGGTCAAGCAAGCAAGCCAACCAAAGACAAAGAAAATGAATCTGGGAAGTCAAGTACACAAAGGGCTGCATAGCTAGTCCAGCATCAATGCCCCAAGGAACAAAGCAACCTTTGGGATCCAGGCCAGGGGTAGCTGGAATGAGGACTCCTCTGGCAGCGTCAGTTTGGGACATGAACTTTCTAAGACCAGTCCTTTATGGAAACTTGCTTAAGTCTGAGCTGATTTTCCCCAAAGCCCAAGGGAATATAGAGGAGAATGTGCCCTTCCTATATTGGGAGTAAACATTTACACTTTTGTTCTTATATATCCTGAGTAAATATCTCTTTGTAAAAGCTAATTGATGTTATTTGGAATTTGACTGCTAGTCACTAGATGGTGACTAATACAAACAGTGACTCCTCAAACTGAGAACATTAGAGGAGTCTCCCAACTCCTCAGAGAGCACCCTTGGGACTCGAGGAAGATAATGTTGTAACCTGGTTCTGTGGTAGTGAATTCAGAGCATATTTATTATATTTCCTCAAGGAAGAGGGACACACCAAGCTATTATCATACCTCAAGTGTTTACCAGGTTATTTTCTTCCCAGATATTCAAATCAACCCACTGAGTGATTTAAAGTTATGAGATAGAAAAGAAGGAGACTTGGAGCATAAGCCATTGATTATGGAGGGCAAGATTTTGTCAGTGATCTGGGGAGATGGGGAGTAGCATGAGAGTACTGGATACTGGGAGAGGGAGGGAAGAGAGAAGAGAAGAGTCAGGAGGGCATCGATAACAAACTTCCCATAATTCACAATTTTTCCTAGAGCAAGCCCTATTTCTACTTCTCCTTGTGTTAAGATAGAGTCTCAGTATTATATTACTGCAGAAAAGAATGAGAATGTTTTGTCCACAGGGAGTGGATGAACTAAAGGTGGCTTAATAGGTTTTCATTGTAAAAGGTTTTAAGCGAGGCTAATATTAGCACTAGCGACTATGTGTTTTCAAAGACAAATAACATCTTTCTGAGGGCACAAAAGAATGAGAACCAGGATTCACAAAATTGTAAGCATGTTCCCATGGTAAGATTATTGTCACCGAATACTTTTCATGTTGTTCGGTCATCTCAGTCATGTCGGATTCTTTGTGATTCCATTTGGGGTTTTCTTGGCAAAGATACTATTGTGGTTTGCCATTTCCTTCTCCAGTTTATTTTATAGAAGAGGAAATTGAGGCAAGCGGGATTTAGTGCCCATGGCCACACAGCTAGTAAGTGGCTGAGGTCATATTTGAACTCAGGAAGATGAATCTTCCCAACTCAAGGCCTGGAACTCTATCTATTATACCACCCAACTATGTACTTCATACCGAAACAGGCATGGAAAGTTAATCCACAATATAAAACCCCAAACATATTTCATATCCCACTACTATTCAATAAAGCTAACATTCTCAATGACTTTCCTAATAAGTGCTCATTTAAAAAAAATCTGCATAGAAAGTATCTCTCTATATATTTATATATAAATCCCTATGAACTCATGGAATAGAAATCTATCTTAGTCAACAAGGAAGTAGGAGAAGAAGGGGATGATGCAAAGCCGAGATTATAAAAGGGAAGACAGATAAAAGGAGTGTTAAGAAAGAATTAAACTTCTGAGAGGTTTGATTTTAATTCCAAGCATTCAGTCATACAAAAATTAGTGGTTTTCTGACAAAATCAGTTTGGTCTGAAACCCTGAGTCCATATACATATCAGTTTTTCATAGTAAAAAAAATGAAGAACAAGACTTGGGGTTTGCATCAAGGGAATAAGAGCACAAAGAAACAAGGAGTGTTCATTCTTCATTGGAAGAATGGAGAAAAGAGTGCTTTGCAACTTTTCACTCCTGGGCAAAATGTGGGCAGATTAAGGAGCATCTAAGGTGGAATTACCGGAAGTTCTAATATTGAATTGACTCAGAGCCTGTGGATTGTATCATGATGTTGTCTGGTTTAGAAAGGGAGTTTTGGCAGTCTTAAAAAAAAACACACAAAATATAAGAGTCTTGGTGGGGCAAGAAATCTCCATTCTCTTGGTTGAGAATAATGGTTTGTGGTTTGGAGTGGTGGTTCTCAAAGAAAGTTTTTCATACTTAAGATCTCAAAGTCTAATAGCTATTATATATATATACATATATACATACATATATATATATATACATACATATATATATATATATACATATATATATATATGCATAGTGGTAATCTCTTGGTGACCGAGAATGACAATTGTCTTTGTGCAGTTTCATCTACGGTGTACCCTTATGTGGCTTTGGAGTCCAAAGGCTGAGGCGCAGAGTTTGTGGCACATGGGGCATGGGACGCCCGTTGCTACGGGAGGTGCGGGTGTGGCCTGGTGTCGGCGCTCACGCACAGCGGCAAGACGTCTACGTCGCTCATCTTCAAAGGTGGTGGCGGCATGGTGAATGTGGGTTCACCAGCTGCTTCTATCAGAGGCAGCAAGTTCTAGTGGCTTTGGTGTCATGCCAGCCCACTTCAAGTTGGACTTTAGCTGATCCTTGAATCTTTTCTTTGGTCAGCCTTGTTTCCTGAGTCCAGCTGACAGTTCACCATAGAATACCTGTCTTGGTATTCGCTGTGGGTCCATGCGGATGACGTGTCCAGACCATCGTAGCTGGGTCTTGAGGACCAGGACTTCGATGCTGGTGGAGTTGGCTCTGTCGAGGACTTCCTGGTTGGTGATTCGGTCCTGCCATCGGATCCTCATGATTGACCGGAGGGAGCGCTGGTGGAATTGCTCCAGCTGTTTCATGTGCTTCCGGTACAGTGTCCATGTCTCACACCGTACAGGAGCGAGCTGAGGACCACTGCGTTGTACACTTTGAGCTTCGTCGCAGTGCTTACACCGCTGTGTTGGAAGACTTTGTAGCGCAGCCGCCCGAGTGCCTGTCTGGCCTTTTGGATCCTGGCATTGATCTTGTGGTCTAGGGACCCGTCGTTGGCGATGGTGCTGCCCAGGTACTTGAAAGTGTTGACGTTAGAAAGCTGCGTGCTGTCGATTGTAATGCATGGCTGGTTCGTTGGCCTCCCTGGTGCAGGTTGGAACAGCACCTCTGTTTCGCTGAGGCTGATAGTCAGGCCAAACAGTTTTGTTGCGGTGGAGAACCTGTCCACAATGGTTTGAAGATGATTTTCTTATATGTATACACACACATAGAGAGACCGACAGACACATACATATACTTTATACTTTCCTATAACTGATTTGCTTCTTAGAAATTATGAGTATACATTACCTAAATGATTAGCTTTTTGTTAATTCTATGAGTACCTAAGTATTAGATTTTTTTATGCTGAATCATCTCAACTATCAGGCATGCTAATACCTGGTACTATTTCTTACTAAAATAAGTCATTGAAATTATCATAAGCAATTCTTATCCTATAGCTTATCTATTTTAATTCTTCAGAAGGCAGTGGACAGAAGCAAACTAGACTTTAGAGGAGGGACAGGACAAAAATATGTAGAGAAAGATAAACAGAAGAAAATGGGGTGGAGGGAAATGCACAGTTAGTAATCATAATTGTGAATACTAATAGTATGAAATCACCCATAAAACAAAAGTAGATAGAAGAATGAACTAGAAACAAGAATCCAACAATATGGTGTTTACAAGAAACACACTTGAAGCAGAGAAACACACACAGAGTTAAAATAAGGGACTGGAGCAGAATGTATTATGCTTCAGCTGAAGTTAAAAAGGCAGGGGTAGTATGCATAAATATCATAAAAAGCAAAAGTAAAAATAGACTTAATTAAAAACATAAGCAAGGAAACTACATCTTGCTAAATAAAAAAGTACCATAGACAAATGAAGTAATATCAATACTAAACAAATATGCATCTAAGAGTATAGCATCCAAATTCCCAAAGGAAAGGTTAAATGAATTAGAGGGGAAAATAAACAACAAAATTACACTAGTGGGGAAATTTTACTTCTGAATACATGCATCAACAAAAGAGAGGAAGAACAACTGAATAAATTGAGCACATACCTAAAAAAGTATAAAATGAACAAATTTTAAATCCCCCATTAAATACCAAAATGCAAATCCTAAAAATCAATGGAGAAATTAATAAAACAGAAAGTAAAAAATCCATTAAATTAATAAAGGTAGATACTGGTTTTATTTTAAAAATAGATAAAACATTAGTTAATTTGAATTTAAAAAGAAAGAAAAATTACTAGTTTGAAAAATGAAAAGGATGGATGCATTACCAATGAAGATGTGATTAAAGCAAATTATTAGGATTTATTTTGCTAAATAGATGCCAACAAAACTGAAAATCTAATTGTTATACATAAACATTTACAAAAATATAAACTGCCCAGATTAATAGAATAGGAAATAGAATACTTAGATAATTTCATCTTAGAAAAAGAAATTGAACAAGTCATCAATGATCTTTCTAAGAAAAAATACCTAGGACCAGATAGATTTACAAGTGAATTCCAATAAAATTAATCCTAGTACTATGCAAACTATTTGGAGAAATGGTTCAATAAGATGTACTATTAAGTTCCCTTTAGGACACAAATATGATATTGATACCTACACCAGGGGGGGGGGTGGGGAACAAAGAAAACTACAGACCAATTTCCTTAATGAAAATCAATGCAAAAAAATGTTTTTTAATAAAACCCTTACCTTCCATCTTGGAATCAATGTTGTGTATTGGTTCCAAGCCAGAAGAGTGGTAAGGGCTGGGCAATGGGGGTCAAGTGATTTGCCAGGGTCACACAGCTGGACCTCCTATCTCTAGGCCTGACTCTCAATCCACTGAGCTACCCAGCTGCCCCCCAATGCAAAATTTTCAAATAAAATACTAGCAAGGAGATTAGAGCAATATGCCACAAAGATCATATACTACAACTAGGTGGGAATTATAACAGGCATACAAGGCTGGTTCAATATTAGGAAAGATATCAGTATAATTGATTACACTGATAATAAAAAACAACAGAAATCATACAATTATTTCAATGGATGTAGAAAAAGTCTTTGACAAAATACATCTGTTCTTATTTTTAAAATACTAGAAAGCATAGGAATCAGTGGGGCTTCTCTTAAAATGAAAATTTTTACATAAGATAAAGATCAAGCATGATCTGTAATAGGGATAAACATGACCATTTTCCCAATACAATTAGGGATGAAGCAAGAGTACTCATCATCACCACTATCAGTCAATCTTGCATTAGAAATGATAGCTAGAGCAATAAGACAAGATACAAAACTGAAGGCATAAAAATAGGCAATGAAGAAATAAAACTGCAACTCTTTTTAGAAGATGTAATGGTATAATTAAAGAACCCTGAAGAATCAACAACAACAACAACAACAAAATTAACCCAACAGATACATGAAAAGAATCTCAACTGTAACATACTTCACAAGAGGCAGTCTTCCTGTGTTTAAAGCAGTCTTCCCTGTGTTTAAAGACTTCCAAAGAGGCATACCACTACCTGTGGGGCAGTCCATTCTATTTCAGAGAACTTTTCACCATTAGGAAATGTTTCATGACATTGAGTCTGAATTGGCTTCTTTACAACTTTCATTGTTTTTCCCTCTAGGACCAAAAAGAATAAATCTCATCCCTCTTTTACATTATAGCCTTTAAAAAAACGTGAAGACAGCAACCAATGTATTTAAAAAAAAAACAACCCTTACTTACTGTGTATTAGTCCCAAAGTAAAAGAGCAATAAGGGCCAGGAGGGTAAGTGAAGTCAGACAGCTAGATTAGAACACAAGACATTCCGTCTCTTGGCCTGGCTTTTATTCAGCATATCAAAAATATATTGGTTCCTCAGTAAAAATATTCCCTCTAATGATGGATGTGCAAACATTTCTACAATTAGTAGATGTATATGGTCTTCAAGAGTTCTATAAGTAAAAAAAAAAAAACCTGATTGTCTTCTTGAACTTATATAGATTTGTTATTGTATAGTGAACATTCGGTCCATTCCCAGGACTATACCCGAAGACCTATAAGATGGGCAGGACTTGTCAGTAATCTACTGGGATAGACTTTAAGAACTAATTGTCACCTCCATGATATTCAACATCATAACTGGGAGTCTTCAGTCAGTCTTCTTATGCATCTTGGCAAATGCTGAATAGAATGTTCTAAAACAGGACGACACTGCCCATAAGGCAAGATTCAGTTCTCTCCCTAAAGTTGTTTTTGCTCTTGCAGAAAACACTACCAAACATGCAGTCTAAACTATCTTATTTAGTAAGGGTTGTGTGTATGTATGTATGTGCACGCATGTGTGTGTGGTGTGTTCCTAAGGAGAATTAATATGTTTGGTGTCTTCTAAAATTGGTTTTGCATTATGAATTGGCCCATGGGATTATGTTTTTAATAAGAAAATACCATTGAGCTCCCAAAGATGAATTGCTCAGGGTTTTGCATATGTGGGGGAGAATAGCTTGGGAGGAAAACTGGTTTATGGATTTTGGATTCATTAAAGTCTCTTTCACTTCTCTTAAGGATAAGGGTACTCAAATACATGGGTATCATGATTTATATATCTTTTCCATTGAATATGCGATATAAAAAGAAAGGAAATCTGGACAGTGTGATATATACCCTACATTTGGAGAGAGAGTATATCAAAAGGTTCAGAGAAAGAATAATTAGGATCTCTTGGAATAAAATTCTACAGGAGAAATTAACTGAGGAGAGATGGGAAACTCAAATCTGAAGACACAAAGGGGAACAATTCTAATGAGGAGGAAAAATGATAATATCTAAGGAGTCCAATGTAGATTCACAGAGAACTTAGCAACTAAATTATATTTGATTTCCTGAAAAATGGTAAAAAGGACACCAGTCCTAACAAAGGATAGATATCAAAGAATGGCACATTCTTATGAAATATGAGAATAATGTCAGTAGTGTGCAAACTCTGAATGACATGAAGTTGGAGAAGAAAGGTCAAAATAAAAAGGTTTGGGGTTTTTGTCTGTTTTTAACTATATGGGGGTTGGTAAAAGACCACTGCTAAGAACAAATTAAACTCTGACAACAAGAGAGAATTAAATTCTTTAAATATTATTTTGCTTCTCTCTCTCTTTTTTTTTTTTGCTATGGAGAATAAATGATCTTTGAACTAGGAATGATAGAATAAACTGTTTTACAAGGAATTGACATCTGAATTAACTAAGGTAATAGAAAGCATCTTGCTTCTCTAGTTGAATTCAAGGCCCCTTGTTCAGGTGAAATATACCATTCCAAACTTTAAAAATTGATGGATGTGATTTTGAACTGCCCGTTGATGATATTTAAAAGACTGTGTAAAATTGGAGAGACTCTGAGACCTCAACTACAGTGGTCTTGGTAATTTTTAAAAGTGAAAAGAAGAGAATATACAAACTATATAAAAGCAAGCTTGACTTTGATTCCTGGAAGAATGGATCATTAAAGAATTGGTAGACAAACATCTAGAAAAGTTATTACAAAGAAACAGAACAGCTTCAGAGCAGGCTAATCTCATCTCTGTTATTGACGGAGTTCCTAATTGGTCAATCAGGAAACCTAATAGGTGCAGCTTAGTGGGTTTTAGTGAAGCATTTGATGAAGTACCCACAGGTAGGGAAATTATACAGAGAAGTGACATAGATGATTGTAGAATGAAGTAGATTCTTTTCACTCTTGAGGGCATCACCATCTTTCCAATCACTCAAATTTACTCCCTCTGTGTCACACTCAACTCCATACCCTCAAACAACATATACAGTCAAATGATAAATCGTATTTCCTTTTTTTCCTTTATGATCTCTTCTATCTCTTCTCATAGCCATCACTCTAGTTCAGACTTTCATCAGTTCTTACCTAGAATATTGTAATTATTTTCCAATATTATTGTCCATCTCTAGTATCATCCCACTCTAATCTCTCCTCCACTCAATGTCAAAGTGATTTTCCTAAAACATAGATCTGGCCATGTCATCCTCTAACCCATTCAATAAGCTCCAGTGGCTCCCTACTATCTCTACATTCAGATATAATGCCTTCTGTTTGGAATTTAAAGCTCATCACAACCTGATCCTTCTTCACTTTTCAATCATAGGCATATGACTCTTTTCTATACCAATGCACTGTTTATCCATAGTGACCTACTTACTGTTCCTCATACATGACCCTCAATTCCATGGTTCTCTGCCACCACATTGACTGGCCCCCATACTTGAAATGTTCTCCCTTCCACCAATTCCTCTTGTTTGCCTTGACTTCCTTCAAAGCTCAGCTCAAATGCTACTTTCCAGGAACTTTACTTTTTTCCATCTTCCCTCAGTTGGTAAAGCCAAGTCTTATAAAGTTACCTTCCATATGTATCTTCTATATTATTATTCATGGACATGTTGTGTAATAGAGGGGTTTTAGGTGGGGAGAGAGGAGAGGGAGAGAATAGAGTCTTCCCTCACTCAAGGTTAGAAGCAAGGGAGGAGGAGTTGATGGTGGTCTTGAACCAAGAGGTAGAAGGAGGGTGAGTCTGTTGTTTCCCACTTCCAACTCTCTTTAGTTATGGCTCCTCATTAAACCTGCCTGTTCACTCCCACTGTTTGTATTCTTCTAAATATTAAGTTTCTTTTATCTGAGGAGAGAGATCACTTCTTTCTCCCCGTCAGTTATAACTGCTCTTCCCTCAGACTTGAGTCAGTTGAATTTGTTAATGAGTTTATTCTAACAACAGGGATAAAGGATAAGGTTGAATATCTGGTAAACTGGGGTCAGGAGGGAATAGGGAAAAGGGGATCCCTTGCTGTCTAATCTCTTCCCCCCAAAGTTAGGTATCCCAGATTTAGTGGCCTGAGCTCCTGAGAGGTCCAGTGTTGAACTCTGGCTTCTGACCCTGCACAGCAGATGTCCCCAAATTCAGGGTAAAAGGAGATTAGATTTAAATCTTCTGGTGGATTCCTTTTCTCTCCAATTCACTGTCCAATCGCTGGTTTGGACAGATGGTGATTAGGTTCAGGAAAAAGAAAGATTCTGAGATTGGGATCCAGTCAGATATTGACCTTCTCCTCAGGAGTTCTCCAGTCAAGAGAGCACAGACCAACTGCTTCTTCCTGGGTTGTTGTTTTCCCAAGGTTCCAAATCCTTCCTTCTCCCATGCCCACTGCTATTGGTGGAATCTTTCCATTATTTCCAGGCTCTCATTTTCAAAAGTCTCTGGATTTGTCTCTCTCACATCTCCCTGTTTTTGTCTTGTCTGCGTGGTGTCCCATGCGAATTACCTACCTTAATTTTATTCCTATGATAATCTATCTATTCTATTTGCTATCCCCACTTACTATCCCCCACCGAAAATAACAATCTTAGCCTAACCTACCTATGTCCTATTCTGAAACCTATCTTATGCTAAGACCTGGGGTATGGGAAAAGTTCTTTTTAGGATAGATATATAGGTATACTGTTTTGTACAATGTAACAGTTTTCTTTGGGGTTCAACAATAATTTTTAACAATATGCACAATGCTTATCCCTATGTAATAATAATGTAACAATGTCTAAACTCTATAATAATAATGTACTGTGTGACTATGAAATCAATGTATTTTCTTCTACTCCTTATATCTTATATGTTTATGTAAATGTATCAATTATACTGTATACAGTTGGTACCTCCACTGGAAGCTAAGGTCCTGGAAGGGAAAAGGCCCTTGGGAAGCCTGGGCCAGATAGAAGGAGGTCATATTTTTGCTCTACTCTGGTTTTGTAAAACTATATTTGAAGTATTATATTCAGTTCACTTTAGGGAGGATGTTGATGAGTTTTTAAATGTCCAGAGGGTATGGTCAAGGGTCTCAAGTTCAGTCTATATGAAGATTAACTGAGAAGAGGAGGGATGTTTAGTTTGTATCCAAAAAGATTTGAGGGGAGGGGAAGAAAGGAGATGGTTGTCTCCATTATTTGAAAGGACTATCAAGGGGAAGGAGAATTAGACTTATTTTGCCTGGCCCAATATAACAAAACTTGGAATGATTAATGGAAGTTGAAAAGAATAAAGTTTTGGTTTGGTTATAGGAAGAAATCTAAAATTTAGACCTTTCCTCACACTTCTTTGGGAGGTAGAAGACTCACCCTTAAGGGAGTTGATCAGCCAAAGCTAGATGCTAAGCATGTTACAGGGGGGGTCTTTTTTCCCAAATATGGGTTGGGCTAGGTGGCCTCCAGGGCCTGTCCTAGCTCTAAGTATGAATTATAAAATTATAAAAGAATGAGGCCATTAAAGCATTTTTTCTTGTAGCTAGTGGAAACGATATCTCTTTTATAGCCACATATCAAATATATAATGCAAGTTTGGTTCTTGAGAACAGTAATATCATGGCTAAAATAAAATGAAAAACAGCAAAGTTGTGGGAGAAATTGTTTTTAATAAAGAACCCAGGAAGGGAGCACGAGGCAAGATAACTGACAATTGATAAACCGAGAGGTGGAAAAGAATTAGAGATTAAACAACAGTAAATGTATGTGGGCTTTAGCATTTGTGAGATGTCTGTGGATAGAGACAAGCAAGAGATTCTAACTGTGGAAGCCAGGAAATAGAATAATTATTGTGATTCAAGGGATTGTAAAGAGAACAATATTCACCTGAGCCCACTTGTTCTTGGAAGAACCAGCTGCAAAGAATGTTGGTTAATTCAGTGACCAGAGCTGAGAAATAGAGTCTAGTGAAGCTGAGTCTAGTGAAGCTGAGAATGTAGATTTGAGTAAAAATAAGTAAAGATGCCCTCTATAACTGCACTACATATGTCATCTTGATATTTAATCTAATTGCTTAAGCACATTGACCTCTCAGGAACTCATTCTCTTCCTATGTAAAATGAACAGGCTGAAATAATTGATATTTAGTAGTTCTTTATCTAGTGAGTTTATCATCCTCCACACTGAACTAAAGAAGAATTCTATTATTTTAATATAGTGATTAATGGTATGTGAATCCCTTAAGGGTTCATGACAATGGTCCAATGGCTAATATATGTCTAATGATATCTTAAGCAGTAAATAATTATCCTATTATATTATGCATATATTTTCCTCTATGATAATAAGCATGTGAATGTTTAAAGCATCATAAGCTTTTATTTTCTGCAGCAATTCAAAACCTTTGTGGTCATGCACACAGTTTTGGTGTTTGTGCAACCCACTACATTACTTCAAACTCTGACCCCTTCGGACTAATCGCCATGCACTCTTGCACTTTCTCAACTTGACTTCAAATTGTTTCCAAACCACTGCAGGGGCAGGGGCTCAAAAAGTCAAGTGTAAACTTATTTCAACAGATAGACACGTGAATACTTTCATATATGTTCAGTACACTACATCAGAAAATCTCCCTTGTCCTCTGTCCCAACCATGTAATTATAGTTTATCAGCTATATACTTACATATATGTTTACATTCTTCCAGCACATCAGGCTATTAAAAACTATGATGACTAAGAATATGTCATGTAAGCTACCTTGGAATCATTACAAACTATAACAAATATTCTGCACTCTTACTTCAGTATTTAGGCTGCTTTCTACTGTAAACATTACCTCCATTAATGTTATTATTCTGTGTAACCTTGGGTAAGTAATTTAAGCACTATCCACCTCAGTTTCCCTCATCTGTAAAATGGGAATAATAATAACACCTGCCTTTTTTTTGTTTTTGAGAGGTTCAAATGAGCTACCATATATAAAGCATTTAATATAGGGCTTGCACATAGTAGGTTCTTAATAAACACTTCTTTCCTTCCTTCCTCTCATTCCTTTTCTTCATTCCATTTTCTTTCTCTTCCTTTATTTCTTTCTTTCCTTTCTCCTTTTCTGCCTCCTTCCTTTTATTTATATTCTTTTGTCTGGCCAATTTTCAAATGAACTGTTCGACAATACAGGTCAGTCCTACAATGGAGTCTCTTGGAGAGTGAATGGCACACCTTTCAGTGTGCCCTTAAAAGACAAGAAAGTCATGACTGAAAATATTCCTTTCATACAAAGGTTAGTTAATATATAAAAAATTTGTTTAAAATTTAAAAAAGCAATACATGCCATGGAGTCTTAAAATACTTATCATTTAAAGCAGCACTAGTAGAAGTAGAAATATGTTATGAACTATTTCATCAATTGTTTAAAATCATATAAACAAAGATCAGCAAATGAGATCTTGCTTGATCTTCTTTTACTTCTAACTTTTAGTTCTTAGAGAAAACTTAACTTTGTTAATTCTTACAAAACTACATAAATATTTGTAATTATTTTATAATTAGTTTTATAATTGTGTAGTTTTCATAATTAAAGATAGAATGAAGTTTTACAATTTGTAATTATAATTATATAATGTAAATTTTAATTGGGAGATTTTTGGCAAAGGTTATCATTGTTATTGTAAAGCATTTAATGAATATATCTAAAAGAATATTATGTGTAGATTATTAAATTACCTAGGGGTTCACAACACATTTTTTGTTGTTGCTTAAAGAGATACACAGAACAACAAAAAAAAATATTGGTGACCGCCATTTTGGTCCAAATTGCCTGAATGTCAAAAGCTATGAATCACCCACTGCCAATGAGGTGAAATTTTCAGGGCTGAGAGGAAAAGGTTGATAGCCCAAAGCCATCATGTAGAGATTATTTTGCTTTGTGTACCTGCATCTGCAGCATCTAGCATAGAGGCAATTAATAAATGTTTGCTAATTTATTAGTCTAAGGAGATATTCCATTTCTACCCCCTTTTCTCTAGAATGGCAACAGAAGTCAGACTTTGGTAGCTCTGCCTTCTGTTTACTGACTTCTCTTACCCCTACCTGGTCACTGTGTGTTTGAATAAGATGCTAAAGACTACCACTAGACACTGAAAAGCATGTAATTTTGAAATTTTTTTCCAGGAAAATGGCATAGTGGGCAGTAACTTAGATGGTTTTAATGGGATCTGATGTGGAATTGTTAAATATCACTAAATCATGATTTGAGGTGGTCCAGGATTCCCCCTGGAGAGGGACATACCTCTAACAATTTTGGCTCTTTAGCTTTGTTCTCTGTAACTTCAGGGCCTCCCTATGTCACTCCCAAACTGTCTTATCTTCTATCTATTTATGTGATTTATTTTTTCATCAGAACAAAAGCTCCTAAACGAAAGGGTGCTCTCATTTTTGTCTTTGTCTTCCCAGGTCTCACCTTTGATGCATGCTAATTGTATGGCCCTAGACAAGTCACTTAATCTCTCAGTGGTCAGGCAACTCATTAAGACTCCAGGTGTTGACCTATATTTATTTGGTTAAATATTTCATAATTACATATTAATCTGGTTGGCTCCCAAGACTGATGTGGGCTCCAGGTGTTCGACACCTCTCACCTAGAGAATAGAGCCAGTAGATTATGCAGAGAACATGCTCATTGGGTTGTTTACTATATTGGGGAAGAATATAAACTGGCCAAGCTCCCTTAGAGACCAGTGGCACAGATTTTAGAGACAGCCAGGCATTGACTAGGGAGTCAGCCTGTGACTACAGCACAGAATGAAATGTTTTCTGGGTTTTTTTCCCCTCTGTATGAAGCTGACCTGTATAAGGGTGGAACAGGAAACCTTTATTGACTGGGAAGTCTTTTTCTAAGCAACTGAGCTGGCGAGGCTAGACCCTAGAGATGAAGAGACCAGGGTCAGACCTCTGAACCCAAGGGTTGAGATTTGAGGGGAAATGAACATCAAGGGGAAGTTGCCAGGGAGAGGCATACAAGGGAGGGGAAAAGCAGATAGAGAAGAAAGATGAAGGGAAAAATGGAAGTTGGAGGCTTCAGAATAACGTGAATTCTTGCCTATTAAGGGATTGTAATCGTAATTTTTATAGTCAATGTTTTATAATAAAAAATTAGTATAAATTGTCTCAGTGATATTTTATAACTTAAATCATGGAACAGCACCAGCTCAGAACAATCAAAACATCAGGTGCCCCAAAAGTGATATAGAGACAGATGGTGGGTATGAATAAGGAAGGTGGAAAGGACAGGCTTGGAATAATGAACCTGAGTTCAAATGCTGCATCTGACACCTCGTAGGATTATAACGTCATGAATTTACAGTTGAAATGGATCTCAGAAGTTAGCCAGTTTAACCTTTTATTTATAAATGAGGAAACTGAGGCTTGGAGAATTCAAATGACTTTTCCAAGGTTGTATTAAGTTGTATTAAGTTAAGATCCTTAAGTTAAGACCAACCTCTCTTATGCTGCCATCTCTATCTATGCAATCATGGGGAAGTTATTTCTCTAATATAGAAATGTTAAATTCACAGCTTTGGGGTTCCAAGTAGCCAGTGGAGTTCTGTCAAACCAGATTAAATGTACAGTTATCTCTTCCACATTGTAGCGGTGAGGGACCTTGTGCCCCCACAATCTAGAAAATCCACTTAACAGTTTATGGTCCTCTCATAATGCCAAAGGAGAAATCTAATTTTTTTCTTTTTCTTTCATGGGGTGTTTATAGTATCTAATTGTAAACTTTTACAGTATCTAAAATTTAAACTTCTCATTTAATTTCTTAGGCAAACCCATAGTATATCAGAATTGCAATGGGAAAAGTCAGAAAGTGGAAGGGATGGCTGTAATTGAGAAATATTTAGCAAAATTAAAAAAATTACGTAAGACACAGATAATGATAATTTGTGATTTTCTAAGTCAACATGTAGCTGCAGGGATCCCATTAATATTTGCATTTCAGTATAGTTTCCTCATGTAAAATGGGGATGTTATGCACACTCCTTACTTACAGTGACATAAGCAAGTAAGTTATTGGCAAATGTGAGTTCTTGTTTTGAGATGGGTGGCTGAAATTTGTATTGGGCATCCACAAAAAAAGTAAATCACTAACATTGGGTAGAAGCTTAATGAAGGGTTTACTTAAGGACATAGATGAGAATCCAGTGGATGAAAAGCATAGATGCACTGATTGTGATTAGTACCAGTGGAAAGAACTCTATACAAGTAGGTTGAAGATAGCTCATATTTAGCCATGATGTTTGACCATTATTATTCATTTGAGCCTGACAATGATCCAGTAATACAAGTGTTATCATCACTAGCACTTTACAGATGAGAAAACTAAGGCTTAGAGATATCAAATGACTTACCTAGGGTCTCACAGCTAAGAGATGGGCTTCAACCTCAGATCTTCTTGACTTCAAATTCAAGAGTCTTTGCACAATACTACTGTATGCTATTGGGTTCCAGTAGAATTTAAGCTCCTTCAAGGTCCTTAGTACACTATCCAGTCATTAATCATAGTATAATAGTCATAGTCAATGCTTATTCTACTATATCTGTCTCTTTATCTTCAGAATACTCCAAGTAAATGTAAAAGAGCAAGGAAGTGGGGAAGAATGTAATAGATGAGAAAGAGAAAGTCCCAAAATGAGAATCCTTTTTCCCCTAAAATTATTTTTAAAGCCTAGCATCACTTGATATTCAGCATTTAAAATTAATGCAAAAAGCAAAAGTTCTGAAGCAACAATTTAGAAAAATCTGTTGTTGAGTACTAAGTGTCCCTCAAGTAAAATTATGGAAGATTAGAGGTAAAATCCAATATACTTCATGGGTAGGAAATTATGTGAGAGACATAAAAGCACCATGTCAGAATCTACCTTAACTCCAAAAAATTAGGATTAGCCAACCAGAACTATTTCTTTACAACTTACTGGAGACCACTTAAAGTGATTAAAACTGAGAGTATGGGTAGGGACTGTGCTGATAGCAACAGGATGTGAGATTTCCTAATTTCTGAAGGTATAGGGACTATAGATCAGTGACAATTGAGGTATGAGAAGGAGATGGAGAAATTGCTCATCCCTCCTCCAGTTTGGAATCAGAATTTCTAAGCTCCCTCCCTTTCTTTTCTAAGAGAAGACCTATTTCTTACCAGGAAAGAACTTTTTTTTTTTTAACTCTTGCCTTTCATCTTAGAATCAATGTTAGAATCAATGCCATGTATTGGTTCTAAGATAGAAGATCAGTGAGGGCTAGGCACAGGAGATTAAATGACTTGCCCAGGGTCATACAGCTAAGAAGTATCTCTGAAGTCACATCTGAACCCAGCACCTCCTATCTCTAAGCCTGGATCTCAATACACTGAGCCATCCAGATTTGCCCCCATGGTAGACAATTTCAAACCACTCCTCAAACCAATGTGCTACTTTCCCTTCATAGAGTGAGGGAAGAGATATTCAGTCAATCAGCAATCATCATTAAGTCTCTACTACATGTCAGTCATTATTATACTCAGCACCAGACAAGCAAAACATAAATTGAACCCTTCTCTGGAGCTTATTCTGGAACCCATCTTATTTCTAGAACCCATCAAAGAGCTTATTAATGTCTACAGGAGACAAACAATTCAGAGTAAATTCAGAGTTTCTACAAAATCGTATCAGTGGGCTAAAAGCAGGTGAGGTATAGAAAAAGGTCTCATGAAAATATAACATGAGCTGGGTTTTAAAGGGTACTAGTGATTTTAAGATGTAAAAGTGAGGAGAAAGAGAATTCCAGGCATGGGGAAAAATTCAGACAAAGATCATCTAGAAGGATCATCAGGTAACATTTTAGCTAGAGCACAGGTAGGGCTAAATAGGAAGAACTTTACTTGCCAAACAGAATATTCTAGAATTGATTCTAGAGTCAGGAGGGAGGTGCTAGAGATTATGGGTAAGGCAGTAACAGTCAGATCTTGGCTTTAGTAATAGTTATCTCCATAGGTATATGCAGGATTAATTGGCAAGGGGAGAAACTTGAAGCAGGGCATTCAGGGGGCTATGACAATAATTTAGGCAAGAGTCAGTAGAGCTTGAACTAGAATATTATGGAAGACAGATGCAAAAGATGATATGGAGATCGAATAGTCAAATCGGGAAACTGATTACATTTAAGAGATGAGAGAGAGAAGGGAATCCTGGATGATGCTGAAGTTAAAAAATGTAATAACTGGTAAGAAGTAATGCAGGTAAAACCAAACAGCAAGAAGTGAAGAAAAGGATTGAGTTTAGAAGGAAAGAGAATGAATTTTCTTTGGTATGTGTTGAAGTTGGAGATAAAGGATCAGAGTCATAAAGATGGAAAGAACCTTAAGAGATCCTCTATTCCAGCCCCCTCATTGTGTCCAAGTGATTGGCCAGTTTCTAATTCCAATCAGGAAAATGTAGTTCTCCATTTGAATAAAAATCATAAGGAATCTCAGGAATGAAAGTCCAACATTTTCTAAATTAATATTAATAGTTTGTGTTGATTAAAGAAAGTTTTTGCAATTTTTTTCCTTTCATTAGTAAAAACAAACAAACAAACAAAAACAAAAACAACACCAGTGAGTACCAGGTGAACTTCAGTGGATGTAGATAAAAAAGATCATGAACTGACTTAGGAGACAAAAACTTGGCCACTTTCAAGTATGGCTGGACCTTGAATTTATCAAGTAACTAACTATGGGCAAGTTATGCAATACAATGGAATAAAACAAGCATGTATTAATTAAATTTAATGCGAAAGATAGATAGTAGGAGACTGCTCTGGGTAAAGAAATGTCAACTGCAATCAGATTATCACTCTAGAAGGAAGATGAATAATGTGATTTAAAATTCAAAGGTTCAAGGGTTCAGATAGGTGGCTCCATGGATTTCAGCTCAGTCTAAAGATGGGAGGTCCTGGATTCAAATCTGCCCTCAGACACTTTCTAGTTATATGACCCTGGGCATCTTGCTTAACCCCACTGTCTAGCCCACTGACACAGTATTGATTCTAAGACAGAAGGTAAGGGTTTAAAATAAATAAATAAAATGAAATTCAAATAAAATATTGTTCCTGCCCACAAAGAGCTTACAGTCTAGTAAAAGAGCAAGACAATTTCTCTGGACCTTAAATTCCTTAGCTGTCAAATGGGGGAATTGAATTAGATTATCTCAAAATGTCTTTCAAGGTCTAAAAGTTCTCAGTAATATCAGCTGAGGATCATTGCCCTGACATAAAGATCAGTGTGTGTATGTGTGTGTGTTTATGTGTGTGTATGTATAGAGATATGCACATACATATATAGACATGGACCTTTCATACATATAAACACATATGTCCATATATGTGTGAATGTATTATATAGAACATGTGTGTTCTATAAGATACATGTGTGTATGTAGGGGTATATGTGTATAATATGTACCTGAGAGGCTGTGTGGTAAAATGGCTAGAGAGTCAATAGGATCTGGGTTCAAATCATTTTGCTGCTATAAAGTTGAGAATGATAATAGATAGCTCTTCTGACTCCAAATCTCATATTTCTTCAAAGATTTCACATGAGTTCCCCATTGGAGCAGCCATGTACGGGTCTAAATACAAGACTTGGACAGGCTGGGTGAGAACCCCATGTGATGATTGCAGGTATAAAATCCACATCTGGGTGCTTACTATCTCTCAGGGAGGAGGAAGGAGAGGGACAGAGGAAGGGAGGTTGGAACTTGGAACATTAAAAATCAGATGTTAAAGATTGCTTCTACATGTAATTAGGGGGAAAAGCAATTTTTTTTAAAGAATCCTCGGGGGAAAATGTTTAGACAGATGAGTGGCTCAAAGCTTCTCTCTAAGGTAGCAATCAGCATTTCCCAGAGAAAATGAAGCTAACTTTTAAGGAACCAGCATACTATGTAGCCTAGAAGATCCCTCAGGCAATGAGAATTGGTCTTCCTGCCACCTAGATAATTAGGGCTTGTAGTGGATGGGATGCTAGGGTTGGAGTCAGGAAGACCCAAGTTCAAATCCAGCCTCAGACACATACTGGTTGTGTGATATTGTGTGAATAAGGGAATGGCCAAAAGCAAAGAAAATCTGAAATTTGAAGAAGATGCTCCAGGAGGGGCAAATGGAACATTCAGAGGACCTGTGGGGAATGGGAGAGATCCAAGTTCAAAACGGTTGGAGCCAGAAAGAAAGATCTCTTCTTCTTATCTAGGACTATGAGGGAGTTGGATGGGAGAAATACTCATCTCAAATCCCTTTGCCTGAACTGAACTGAATGAAGTTCTCCATGCCCAACTGAAGACGAATTTTGGAATAGAGATTCTATATTTCTTCCCCTTCGGGGAACTCAGAGCCATATTCCCTGGAGAGAGTTTTGGTCAAACCCTCAAAAGGTGCCATAGGAAAGAGATAGTAGGAAGCTTCCTCTTTTCTCTCTACCCTTTCCCTTAGCCATTTAATGTCTGTTTGCCTCAGTTTCCTTAAATGTAAAATAGGGATATAATAGCATATACTTCTCAGGTTGTAAGCATCAAATGAAATATTTGCAAAGCATTTAGCATAGCCTGATGCCCAGTAGGCATTTAATAAATGCCTGTTCCTTTCCCTTTCACTCTCATCCTCTTCCTGCCCTCACCAACCTATTTTCCACACCACTATTGTCCTATTGACCCTCCTAAAGAAGAAGTTTGGTATAGGGCTCTCTAGCTCAAAAAGCTCCAATGGCTCCCTAGTACCTCTGAAATAAAATACAAATTCCTCAAATGGTCACCCCAAAAGCCTTTCACAATCCAGCTTCTATCCATCTTTCAGGACTGCTTGCATAGTCCACCTCTTCATATACCCTCTATTCAGGCCAAATGACCTATTTAACTTTTATCCTAATTATTTCATTTCTCACTTCAGTGACTTTGCCCAGGCTTTCCCTCATGGCTATCATGCCTTCCCACTCCAGCTGCTTCTTTAAATTCCTTTTGCCTTTCAAAATTCAGTTTGTGTCACCTTCTACAGGACATACAGTCTTCCGTGGCTCAGTCCAGCCCCACAGTATAGCTATTTACTTTTTTTGGTTTGTTCTCTTCTCTGTACACATATTGCTCCTCCAATAATAGAATATAAGCTCCTTGAGGCCAGAGACTATTGTTTTCGTCTCCTTATCTCTAGTTCCTAGAACTCTTGACACCTTAATAGTTCTTAACAAGTATTTTCATGATTTCAATGCGATTTCTGCATCGCCCCCTAAATACGTAGAGCAATTGTCTAGCTCCTTCAGGCTCTGTACCCCCGTCCCTCCCAGGGTATCTATTTTGCTTGACATCTGGCTGTACACAGAACTACCTTCTTTCCTTTCAGCAACTCACTTAACCCAGCCTGCTGCTCCCTCTCACATTTATGGAACTTCTGCAATGTGTTATTAAACGTGTTTGTTTAGTCCCTTGAGATACATGGATTAAAATGGCTATTAGAAGAACTTTCATTTCTATTTAATTGAAAGTTACTGTTCAGACAAGGGCTCTATGTAATTGTCCACATGGGATATTTAAAAAAAAAAGAAGAAGAAGGAAAGGAAAAAAAATCCATACTGCATTTTCCCAGAGCTAGGCAGTTTGGTATGATTTCTTTAAACTTTAATATGCATTTCTTTTCAAAATGAAGCCTGAACTTAATGACCTTCAGGGCCTTCTCAAAAACTCTTGGCTTTTCAGAATCTCCTGTGACTTCTGGAATATTGATCAGTGGTTCTGAATTTTGAACATGCATTTAGAGTTTCCATAAGGGATGATTTTAAAGAATCAAATAATTCTAATTTCATACAATCCTCTTAATAACTTTCTCATAACTACACCTATTTTCCCCATTGTTCCTATTTGTCCCCGACTTTAGGAGCTGGGATCCAGCATCCTCCAAACCGATGAACCCAATGAACAATTACACTTAATGTCTATTTTCTCTTTTTCTGTCTCGTGGTGTATTGAAGTTATAGATTCAGACAGAATCGCTTTGCAAATGTGGACAGCGCGGAGCACTCTCTATTTTCATGCTGTCATATTCCTTTGTTGATATCTCTGTTTTAAGATCAGTTTGCTCCATGCATCAACAATTGTCTTTTGTTTTTACGCTGCAGGGAAGACTGGGCTAATCCATATGTCACTATGAAACTTCAGGCCTCTCTGTTTGACAGGTACCAAGCCTGACAGCAATCTATTGAAAATGCATTTTAGACAGCAATCTATTGAAAATGCATTTCAGACCATCATTTTTTTCCCCAGCCTAATTTACTCTTAATAAAATGGCTTTGAAGACATGGGGTCTTTTCTGTGTTGGTTTGCCTCTTTCAGATAATTGTATCTTGAGAAAGATGCTCTGACAGCTTCCATACACACACAAAGATGAAATTCCCCTGAGTCTAAAAGGAGATGACTTCACAATTCATAGCATCTTTTACCCTAACAGACCCCAAAGTATTCTGAAAGCTTTGAACGTCCAAATGCTTCCCCCATGAGTAAGGAAAACAGTCAGGCAGCTCCAAGGACATGGATTTCAGTGAGTTTGGGGGAAATTATTGGGGCATCCCAATCCATGGGAAACCTTAGAAAAATCCTCAACAAGAAACACATGGTCTTGATCTCCTTGTCAAAGAAATAGGCACAAAGGTCATAGACAGAATGGATATTCCTCTATTTTCTTTAGCTCAAATAATGCCTTATGTACTGGCAACAAAGCATTGCCCAACCCCTCAGAGAATAATGGTTAATGTTTGATACTCCCCTGCCTGTGATGTGAGAGACACCATAAATCACACAGGACTCCAACTTTCTTCATATAAAACTTTAATCAGGGGATTAAATCTATTCCCAAATGGAATTCTGATCCCACAGAAGCAAGATTTTTTTTATTAACAGAAATCAATAAGTTGGTGATCTATGATTTTATTTGTATGGCAATTCTGTCTTATATATGTCATAACCATCAATTAAGAGAAGTACCTAAGGCAATATGGAATCAAAGGACTTTGGTTCAAATCCCTCTTCTCCCATTACTACCAATGTGAACTTGGACAAATTAGTTACTCTGAACATCACATTCCCCATCTATGATATAAGGGGTAGTATTAGATGACCTGCAAGGTCGAATCTAGCTGTAGATCACTTATGGCATGAATTACAAAAGATTCAGAAAAGTTAAGTGATTTGCCTATAGCTCATAAGTGATGGAAGTAGGATTTGAACATATGTCCTCCTGACACAACACAGAAGCCCCCTGTAACATGCTGCTTCTAATTTAAAATATATATATTATCAAAAGATATTCTTTTTCTCATTCCTGAAAACGAACATACATGATAGCATAATGGATAGAATTCTAGTCTTAGAGTTGGGAAATCCTGGGTTCAAATCCTGACTCTGACATCAACAAACTGTCTTCAAACTCATCTGAAAATTGAGATAAAATCTTAATATTTCCTCCCAGAGTTGATGTCAAGTTTAGATGAGAGAGATTATCTTGATGGAGTGCTTTAGATATTTTAAAGCACAACATAAATACTGGTTACTTTTAGTTAAATGTAAATAAATATTATTAATTAAATACATAAATATATTAATCTGGTAAAATGTGTTTTGTAGAGAGAGTCAAATTGGATATATCATCATTCACTCCATTCCATTCATCCAGAAAAGGAGGATGAACATGAGCTTCAGGAGCAGAAGACTCACACTCCAAATCTTGCTATGACACTTACTTTGTGATCATAAAATAAAAAGTCACTCATCCTTCCTGGTTGCTGATTTCCAAGCTTACAAAATGAGGATAAAAATCATACTTGCACTAATTATGTCATGGAATTATCCTGAGGAAAGGGCTTTCTTGAAGTATTGGCGAAAAGGAGAGTCATATTATATTAGCTCTTTTGGATAATTTCAGAAATACATGGAACTCTGTAACTAGAAAAGGAGACTAGTATTTAGAGACTGTTAGCTATTAATTCTTCCTCTTGTCTTTTATTTTATGCAGTAGTCATTTCTTCTAAACTATATCATTAAATAGTATATTATTAAATACTTCTTTTTAAGTTTCCTAACCTCTCTGTGACTCAATATCTTTATCTGCCAAATGGAGGGGTTAGAATCCAAAGCCTCTAAGATTCCTTCCAGCTCTAAGTCAATGAATCCATGTGCCCAAAACTAATAATAGTGATTAACAGTAAATCATAGTAACTGATAATAGTAATTATAATTGTAATAATAGTCAGCATTTATATAACACTTTACATGTTATCTCATTTGATCCTCATAACAGAAAAAAACCTGTGAAATCGGGTTATTATCTCCATTTCACAGATGAGAAAACTGAAGCTGAGATAGATACACAAGGTTACACAACTAAGGGTCTAAATCTATTAAAAAAAAAAAACCCTACCTTCCATCTTGGAATCAATACTATGCATTGGCTCTAAGGTAGAAGAGAAGTAAGGACTAGGTAGAAGAGAAGTAGGACACAGAAAACTATACTTTAAAATAAAAGTTTTTTTTAACCCTTCCCTTCCATCTTGGAATCAATACTGTGTATTGGTTCTAAGGCAGAAGAGTGGTAAGGGATAGGCAACAGAGGTTAAGTGACTTGCCCAGGGTCACACAGCTGCAAAGTATCTGAAGTCAAATTTGAACCCAGGACCTCCCATCTCTAGGCCTGGCTCTCAATCCATTGAGCCACCCAGCTTCCCCCTAAATCTAGATTTGAATTCAGGTCTTCCACTGTGCCTCCAAGCTGCCTAAAACACATGCATATCTCTCTCTCTCTCTCTCTCTCTCTCTCTCTCTCTCTCTCTCTCTCTCTCTCTCTCTCTCTCTCTCTCTCTCTCTCTGTGTATATATATATATATATATGTATATATATATATCTATCAATCAGATAAAGCTTTAAGGTTTGCAAGAACCTTATATAAGATCTCATTTGATAAAAAAGAAAACCTAATAGACACAACCATCCTCTTTGACGATGTCTACCCCATTCCATGTCCATAGTCCCCACCTCCCTACTGAGGTTAAAATGCCTTTGCTTGTCACTCAGGTTAATCTTCCTGCCCAAGTGGTACAGGTACAGGATGGGCTGGTCTTTTAAAAGCTGTTTGAAGATAATGGATTAGGTTAGGAGGGAACTTTATTATTCAGCTTTGGTGAAAAACAGCTTTGTGAATCCATTGGTCGACAAGTATATGGTAAGTAGCCACAATAAGGTAGGTATTACACTATGTAATGGGAATACAAAGGGAAAAAAAGCATATTCTCTCAGGGAATTTATAGTCTATAAAGGTAAATCCATAGTAGGTCTTCAGGGACAACTGGTACCTCTCGTGTGAGGGCCTGCCAAGTCCTTTTTCAGGGCTGCTCATCCACCTTTGGTATCCACCTGTTACCCATCTCTCACTTGTGTCTCCCAGGTGTACCATATACAGCAGCCACTCCTGGATAAAACTGTCTTAGCAGATGGACTAAAGCACTTTGAGGGTAAAGTACTGGCCTTGAACCCATTGGTAAATTGGGGAGGGTGTCTATCCTAAGCATGTCTGTCCCAAGATTTCTGCCTGAAGAATAGGCAGATGAGAACAATTTGTCCCAATGGTCAGCCAAAGCAGGCACTGTGGAGCACTTAGAGCTTGGTCAAACATCAGAGATGTCAAAGGAATCCATTGTATCCTAGAGGACTGCCAGTCTTTGTCTTGCCACTGGACTTCTATGACTCGGGAAGAAAGTGAAACTCATGACTTCATGCAATTCTGCCTCATTTAAATCTAATTCTGCACAAGTCAAGACATGGCCCTGTGATGTTAGGTACTCTTTGAAAACAAAGTACAAAGAAAATCAATAAAATATAAGACAATAGATTGAAGAAATCATGAAAATTAAAGAAGTCATTTTTAATGAGCGTTCATAAAGACTGAGCTCTCACTGGCTAATCCCCCATTACAATAAGGATGAGGGGGAGCAAAGTCAGGCGTAGAGAGAAGAGGTCCTGAGTTCAAATCTGTTTCAGCTACTTCCTAGCTGTGTGGACATATCACTTTACCGTTACTAGCTCTTCTGTCTTGGAACCACAGTATTAATTATAAGATGAAAGGTAAGGAGGAAGAGGAGGAGAATTAAAGATGAGGGACATAAGCAGGTTTGAAGAAAATAAGAAAAGAACTATTACCTAAGGAGAAATTGAAGTGGGGAGCATATAGAGATAATTGAGAGGGAAACCTGTTAAGAAGATCAGATTAGATGGCATCAAGGACATCAATAGAGGGATTGGTCATGGCATGGATAGGGACTACCTCATTATCAGAAACCAGAAAAATAATAGAGAATGGGGGATGATGTCAGAAATATTTGAGATGACAAGAAGGGGAAGAATGAAGTGAGATTATAATGTATGACTTCTATTCAGGAAAGGAAAGAAGGGAAGTCTTCAAATAAGGTGGGAAGAAGAAAGAGTGTGGGAGGCTTGAGAAGTGAAGGTTTGGGCTATCTTCTGTGGAAATGGAAATGGAACTACTTAGACTCAAGTAGGGATGAGTAAAAGGAAAGCTTTGTAGCAATGAGAACCCAGTTGAGGTTATAATTCATATAATCTGTAGCGAAGCCAGTCAGCCTGATTATGTAACTTTGTCCAGCTCCATTCAGCAGCATGTTGGTAAAAGTGGAAGAGGCAGATGATAAAAGTAACACAAAGCAAGAAATGGAAAGCAGTAACTCAGCAAACATCTATTAAGTGCCAGGTACTATCTACTAAGAGCCAGTTATACAAAAAGGGGCAGAAGGGGGCAGCTGGGTGGCTCAGTGGATTGAGAGTCAGGCCTAGAGACAGGACGTCCTAGGTTCAAATCTGGCCTCAGACACTTCCCAGCTGTGTGACCCTGGGCAAGTCACTTGACCCCCATTGCCTAGCCCTTACCACTCTTCTGCCTTGGAGCCAATACACAGTATTGATTCTAAGATGGAAGGTAAGGGTTTAAAAAAGGGAGGGGGGGTCAGAAAACAGTCTCTGCTCTCAAGAAACTTGTAGTCTACTGGGGGGGGGGAACACATATATGAAGTAATACACAGAATTAATGGGAAATGAATAGGGAAGGCATTGAAATAAGAGGGGATCTGGAAGGCTTCCTGAAGAAGGTAGGATTTTAGTTAGGGCTTAAAGGAAGTCAGAGAGGTCAGGAGGTAGAGTAAAGAAGGGAGAGTGTTCCAGACATGGCAGCCAGCCAAAGAAGATGCCTGGATCCAAGAGAGAGCCAATAGGTTTGAGAGCAGAACATGATGTTGAGTTAAACTCTGGGGTCTAAAAGGGAAGGAAAGAAAGGACATAGTCAAAGGCTTCAGCAAAGATTAAAGGGGAGCAGATTAGAGGTCAGGAGAGACAAAAATTAGGGCTAGGAGTCAGAAGGAATAGGGAGGGATGAAATGATAACAGGATGTGGTTGGAGAGAGGACCACCAGAGACTTCAAGGAGGAAAACGCCTGTGGGAAATGGCGAGACCCAGAGTGTGACCGTCCCCGTGTGTGTCCCTCGCGGAGTTGAGGAGAAGGTCATGGGATTCGAGAACTGGGACAATAGGCGTCTGAGCGAGCATGAGCACGAAGTGCTAAAGCATACCCGATTGATCCGAATAGAACGTAGAAGTGACAAATTCAATGGCAAAGTGGGCGCCAGCCTTGTTAGTTTATCTTACCCCCTAGGGTCAACCGCATTCGATTGGAGAGAGAGCAGGGATTCGGGTGCCATCTGATGTGTGAATATCAGGGAAACCGGAGGCTCCTTTGCATTCATGACCTGAAGGAGCCTCGCATTCCAGGCTTGCTAATGGCAAAACACCACTATGGATCCAATTTAAGCTAAAATATAAAGAAAATGATCTCCTTTTTCTCTCCCCCCCCCTTTTTTTTTTCTTTTAAAGAACTAACCTACTGGAGCTTTATTTACAGCAGGGAGGGGAGGTGGGGGGGGGGGGAGAGCTCTGTCAATGTCTGAGCTCAAAACTGTAGTGATTTGGCTCCACCTGGTGGGCATGTGCAAGTCTACAGCTTCATTGAAACCGTTTTCTTTAATCAAGTGATATTTCTATATAAACATCATAATAAGAAATAATAAACCCACCGGCAAAAAGAAAAGTAAAAAGCCTCAAGACAAATTTTCTAGTTTCCTCTGGGTTTACAGTTTTAAGTGCCTCTGCTTGATAATTCATGGTTATCATTGACAACAATTATTCATTCAACAGACATTTAAGAAGACTGAGAGGATTCTGTGTGATCAGTGCACTATGCCAGGCACTAAGGAAAATTTTATAATTAGAGAGGACCTTATTAGTCATAATTTGGGGCAGTTAGGTTGCTCTGTAACTTTAAACCTGGACTCAGACATTTCCTTACCTTTGTGACACTAGGCAAGTCACTAACTCCAATTGTCTAACCCTTGCAGCTCTTCTGACATACACTGGATACTAATACAGATGGTAATGCTTGAAAAATGATATCTAGTTCAATTCATTTATTCACTGAAGAAAAAAGTAGCTCTCAGACAAGAGAAGTGATTTGTCTTATGTTGCATATAATGTTTTTAGCCCTTTACCTTCCAAATTGGATTCAATACTGTGTATTGGTTCCAAGACAGAAGAGTGATAAGGGCTAGGCAATGGGGGTTAAGGGACATGCCTAAGGTCACCAAGCTAGAAATGTCTGATGCCAGATCTGAAGGAAGGACTTCTCATCTATAAGCCTAGCTCTCAATCTAAAGAGCCACCTAGCTGCTCCCTACATTTTAACATAAGACTCAGTCCCTGCCCTCATAGATCTTAGAAGCTAATAAATTCAATTATTAATTATACATCCCAATTTATATGCACTAGTAAGTCAACAAACATTTATTTCCTATTGTGTCTAGGTAATGTGCTAAGTGATGGGCATACAAAGAAAGGCAAAGAATACAGTCTTAGACCTCAAAGTGCTACTAGTCTAATGCAGGCAGCAATTTTATTATTAGAACATACTATTCTTAAGAGCAGAAATCATTTCTCCTTTTTCTGAATATTCCAGCTATTATTAAAACAGCTGGCATACCTAGTAGGTGTTTAATAAGTGTTTGTTCATTGTGATTAACAGTAATGCCTTCTGAGGCTTTGGAAGTAGGGAGGGCTGTTTTCACCCTATTCTGTCCTTAGACCTCTGACTTCAAGGATCACACACATGCCAGAAAATGGGGAATGTCCCATTTTAAAATCTATATAGTTTAACTGTACTTTACAAGAAAAAAAGTAGGAGGGAACATTTTCTTTACATTTTAGTTTAAATTGGAGTGGATAGCAGTGCTTTACCATTAGCAAACTTAAAATGCAAGGCTCCTTCAGGTTACTAATGAAAAGAAGACTCTGTTTTTTCCTGATATTCACACATCAAATGGCACCAGAGTCCCTGCTCTTTCCAAAAGAGTATTGTGAACTCTGAAGGGTAAGACAGACTAACAAGCCCAACGTCAACTTTGCCATTGAAATTGTCACTTCCACACAAAGAATATCAATGGGTCTGGGAACTGCCAGGAAATGCTCTTTGACCTGGGACAGCTTGCAACATGGACAAAAGCATGTGACTTTGGACAAATATATATATATATAATATTGTATACATGTAAGAATACTTATATGTGCATCCAGAGGAAGTCAGGGATATGAGGAAATCCAGGTTGGAAAAAATATGTCCCTCCAAGTCACAAGTTATATAATAGAGATCTCTTTTTTTGTTTGTCTCTCTTTCTCCCATTGTCTCTGTCTGTCTGTCTGTCTCTTTCTCTCTCTCTCTCTCTCTCTCTCTCTCTCTCTCTCTCTCTCTCTCCTTAGTTTCCTTCCCTTTCCCCCACTTCCTTCATAATCATTTCTGCAACAAAAGTTTAGGGTAGAATATAGGCTAGAACATTATAAACAATAGCCAAGGAATTCTGTCTCACCTTGTTATTATCTGCTCCCTACAGAGCATCCTTGGATTGCATGAAACAACCATGCCTTCAATGGCAGCACCTTCTTCCTTCCTGACTCCACAGATGAACTGTCTTGCCTCCTCCTTACTTGTGGCAATGCTTAGAGGAAGTGAAATTGTCATACATCATATGTTTATCTACGTGTGTATGCATATATAAATATATATATGTGTAGATGTAGATAGATCTGTATCTAGGTATATCTATACCTATCCATCTATAAACGTATGTACATATAGAAATATATCTGTATCTAAGTATTTCTACATCCATCCATCCATCAATCTATCAATTTATCAGCTCATCAATCTTCCTTCCTTCCTCTCTCTCTCTCTCTCTCTCTCTCTCTCTCTCTCTCTCTCTCTCTCTCTCTCTCTCTCTCTCTCTCATGAGATGGGAATATTCCCTCCATTGTTTTCAGTAATTTCCCACTGCCTCAATGCTCTTCTCTCAGGCACCCCTTCTCACCCTTCTAATTTGTGGCTGCCCTCATTTGAATTTCAATCCATTGAAAGCAAGAACTCTTAGTGCCTTTACTGTATCCGTAACATTTAACCCAGTGCCTGGTATATAGTCAGTATTTAGTAAATGCTTCTTGATTGTTGATTGACTGAGTGATTGATTCTCTCTGCTGTGAGCTCAGAAACAAGGTTGCTTAGCTTGTAGAAATGAACATAAAACAAGTGTTATTAGGTGATGAGAAAGGCTCAGAGGGGGTGCTGTGAAACACTCTAATGAGCAAAAGGACAGGTGTGTTAATATGGCTTCACTGTGATGCCTATTTTGGGTGTGATAATGCTTTTTTTCTTTTTTCTTTCTTCCAGCTCCCCAGCTGTGTTCCAGGAAATTGGGTTATATAATAACCAATTACTGAATTACTAGTAGGCAAAGCTGTTATGCCTTACCACAATACACACTTAAGATACCTTCTTTCTTAGGTTTCCATTAACTTGCCCATGAGGAAACAAACAAAATTGTGAAGTGTGCCATGTATGCCCTTTTGGTATTTCCTCTCTTTTGATAGATTCTGTTTCTTTTTAGTCCTTCTTTCCTTCTGCCCTCGTCTCACCATCTACTTTCAGTACCCAAGTCAATGATGAGCAGTCAGGAACAATGAAAACAGTCTAAATTGGGAATTCCACACAATCTGGACTCAAATCTCAGCTCAGATATTACTACATGTGTGAGTGGATGATATTACTTTGTTCATCAAGCCCTCAGTTTCCCCAATGAGGTCATTGGAGGACATGACCTCTAAAATTCTCTTCTGGTTCTAAATCTGGGACTCCTATTATTCTCCACCTAGGAGCTGTCCTTGGTTTTCTCTATTTTCTTCTTCTGAGAAGTCTAAGAGAAAGATAATAATAATAGTGAACATACATATAGCACTTTAAAGTTTGCAAAGCACTTTAAAAATGTTTATAGCAGTCCTTTTGGCTGGGACAAAAAGCTAGAGACTGAAAGGATGTCTATCAAATGGGGATTGGTTGAACAAGTTGTGGTGGAATACTATTGTGCTATAAGAAATGACAAAGAATGATCACCAAAAAACAACAACAACAACCTGGAAAGACTTATATGAAGTGATGCAAAGTGAAGTTAACAGAACCAGGAGAATATTCTACACAGTAACAAGACAAGCATCCAAGGCAGATCCAAAGCCTCATGATGAAAAAAAAATGTTCACTGCCATAAAAGGAATAGATGAAGTCCTAATTCAGATAGAACCATAACAATCTTCATTTTATTTCCTCAATGAATTTTTCTCTAGTATAAGAAATGTCTTCTTTCATGTGACAAACAGGGAAATATGCATTATATGACATTATGTGAACAACCTATATCATATTACCTTCCTTCCTGGATATGAGGAAAGGATGGAAAGGAGGGGGGAAATAAGAAATAGACTTTTGGACATAGCTAATGTGAGAATTTAATTATCTTGGGTAAACATTTATTATAATTTATTGATATTCATAACAAATAAGATGTATGTTACTGTTATGCTACATACTGTGTTATATATTAAAATAAAAAGAAATGATAACAAAAAATGTTATCTCACTTTATTCTTATAACAACCTGGGAAACAGCTGCTATTAGCAACCCCATTTTACAGATGAGAAAGGTAGAAACACAAAGCAGAACTAGATTTTGTAGAGAGAAATGGACCTAAGGATCATAGATTTAGAGCGGGAAGAAACATTAAGTATCACCTAGTCTAGCCCTTCATCTTATAAAAAAAATGAACTAAAACCTAGAGAGACTCATCCGAAGTCATATAGGAAGCAAGTGACCACGCTGGGACTTGAACTTGGATGTTCTCACTCCAAATCCCATCCTCTATCCAGTGTGCCATATTGGCTTGCTTTGCTTTTCAATGACGTTTGTCCTTTAATTCAATTTCCCCTCCCCTGATGGCGATATCAACATTGGGACTGAAAGAACATCTAGCATTCTAAACTATTTCCTACCTCTTCCTCCAAATAAGAACCTCTCCGGTTTTTTCCCCCCAGTCTTAGAAAGTTCTGCTCTCTGCTAAATGAAAATGGGTTTTGATCTGATAAATTAGTCTCAGATGCTCTGAAAGAAAGTTTGGAATCAAAGACAAGGTCTGTCTTTAGGGCGATGATAAGAAGATGCATTTACATAGTGCTTCAAAGACTGCAAAGTCCTGCCCATATGTGATAGCTTTTGGGGCTCACAACTCTTTGATGTAAGTATGGCAGATTTTCTTATTCCTAAATTTACAGCTGAGGAGCTAAAGCTCAGAGGTTAGGTCATTTGTCTGGGATTAGTGTCAGAGATGAAATTTGAACTCAAGCCTTCCTGACTGCAGATCCAGTACTTTATCCACTTGTCACACTGTCCCTTTATGTAAGTTTCTTCCATTCTCTGAGCTTCAGTTTCCTCATTCAGATGATCTTAAGTGTCTAGGATACCTCTAGTATATTATTCCAATGGTCCTAAAATCCATTATGTTACTTCCTGTCTTATTTCCAATTAAAAGCCATATACCCAGAAAAATATAATGAGTGGAATTTCAGGCTCTATGGCAAGCCACTAAGGAAGATCATTTCATGGTCAGACAAAACCATTTTGCTTTTCCTATGACCATTTCTCACAAATGGTTGCACATACAAAATCACTAGATTTGCAAGTAAAGGAAGGAAGCATAAATAAATGGACAGGCAAGGGAGACAGTAGAAGACAGAAATGATTTTGTTTCAGCCATACTTGTCAATTCATTCTGTTTCCTAGATCTCTCCCAAGGGGAAGACCTAGGCACTCGTTAAATGAGCCTATGCTGTATCTGAAATTCTCCCAGGGGACTTTTTAGTTTGTGTTTTCTCAGGATCCTCAGCACTTTGGGATGTAGTGAGCAGGCAGTGAAGGAGAGGGAGGGCCAGTGAGGAGATGAGTAAGGCTGTGTGGGATGACTGGAAAGCCACTTAATCATTAATATCATTATTACTAGCACCTGGCAGAGGTAGATTGTGCCACTTACATTAGCAGAGCGCCTTTCAGGCTTCAGAGCCCTCTTACTTCCATTATAAAACCCTTCCATAACCACTCAATAGTCGTTCCTTTCTTCATTTTGTATTATGTTTAATACACTTATTAGGTGTACATTATAAATATTTGTATTTGCATCATTCTACTAGATTGTGAATGCCATGAGAATAGGGACCATATTTGAACTAAACAACTGGATGTTCCCCAATTATTCAATCAGTCTCTAAGCATTTATCAAAGCGCATACTAAATGCCATGTATTGTCCTGGGTGCGAGGACTTCAAAGTAAAAAATTGAAACAGGGGAAGGAAAAAATCATTTACATAGCACATTTATGTGCCAGGCACCATACTAAGGACTTTTTAAAATATTATTTCATTTGATCCTTACAACATTCCTGCAAGTATGAGCCATTATTATCCCTATTTTATAGTTGAGAAAATTGAAACAAAAAAGTTTAACTGACTCACCAAATTTCTAAGGATATAAGCCATTCCCCAATTGACAAATGGTTAAAGGATATGAACAAGCAGTTTTCAAATGAAGAAATCAAAGCTATCAACAATCATATGAAAAAAATGTTCAAAATTACTCTTGATTAGACAATTGCAAATAAAAAACAACTCAGATTCTACCTCACACCTATCAAATTTGCCAATATGATGGTAAAGGAAAATGATAAATAATAGAGGAAATTTGGCAAAATTGGGACTCATACATTATTGATGGGGTTGTGAACTGATCTGATCATTCTGGAGGGCAACTTGGAACTATATCCAAAAGGCTATAAAATGATTCAAAACATTTGATCCAGTAGTACCACTACTGGGTCTATTTTTAAAGATATAAAAATGTGGGGGAAGGACCCCCTTTACAAAAATATTTATAGCAGCTCCTTTTGTGGTGGCAAAATTTTTGAAATTAAAGAGATGTCCATCATTTGGGAAATGACAAAACAAATTATGGTAGATGATGGTGATAGAATACTATTGAGCTGCAAGAAATGATGAACAAGTTAATTCCATAAAGAGCTGGAAAGACCTACTTTCTAATGCAGAACAGATGCAGACTGATGATGAACTGATACAGAGTGAAATAAGCAGAACCAGAAGAACCAGAGAACATTGTACACAGTGGCAGTATTATTGTGGAATGATCAACATGCTACCCCTATGAACCTCAAGGTAGAAAGCATTCTCTGTGGACTCAAAGATGTACAAATCATTTCCTCTCCATTATCTCATTTGAGTCTTGAAACAATTTTATAGGGTATATGCTATGACTTATTTTTTATCTATTTTACAGATGAGAGAACTGATGTTCAAAGAGGTCAAAAGCTTTCACAGCTAGTATTGGAGGGAGAAATCAAACAAAGATGCTTCCCAATTCCAGGTTGAAGGCTATTCACCAGCTCCCCACATAAATTAGATTTAATAGAGTCATATTTACCTACATAGCATTAGGCTTTAAATGTCAACAAGCTTCCTTTGCAACTTAAAATTTAATATCTCTTTAATCAGGAATACTATCTGTTATAGCTTATTTTCCCATTAGATGTTTGGAAAATAATCCTGAAGAAACTGAAATATCTCAGAATTAGTCCATAGCAATGTTGCTACTGAAAGGTTTAGACTTAAAGATTTCTCTGACCTCTTGTGAGAAGTTCCTAAAATACAAAGCTTAGCCATATATTTGATTTGCAAGAGATATCACAAATGAAACACTGTGAATGAGGAAGCTAAGTTGTAGAGCTGTCAGAATGCTGGGATCAACATCCGAAAGACAAATTCAAATCCTGTGCTGGGTACTTACTAGATGTGCAGCCCTGTTCAAGTCACTTAATTTCTCTTGTCCTTAGTTTCCCCATCTGTTAAATAATGGTCTCTTCCAGAACTAAATCTGATCCAGCAAAGGTATCTAGTAAATGGTCATTTTATTGCCTCCACTCAAGTTTCTTCACATTTGACCACAGGGATCTTGAATCAAGAGAAATATATTATGAAATCATTGAACCTCAATTCAACCATTTTCTGGTTGAAGTATCATAGGGGGAAGTACTCAGAAATTGTAACTTAGCCAAGTTACAATTAGAGGTGAGATTTGAACACAGTGCCCTCTAACTCCACAGTCAATGCTCTTTTGACTAGGGAGCAATCACAGAGGTGAAGACTACCCATGAGACCTAAATTCTTCAACTTCGTCTCTCCATTGTATTAGGTAACAGTGTCTGCTTTTAGCCTCCAGTATATGTGGAAAAGATGCATGTGACTGATGGCTAAGCAATTACAACTTTGGGCTCTGGAGCACAATGAAAAGAAGTATTTAAAAATATGTCATGCCACCCCTCAAGTGCTGCTATTGAGGTCTGCTCCATGCTAAGTAGGCTAGGGTACCTGGATAATACAATTAACAAGATAATAGCCTTACCTGTGGGCAGATCTGCTTTGCCTTTGAGTTTTCTGGGATATTCAGGGGCTGTAGGTTTGACCCTGGTGTAACTAAGCCCAAGAGCAATATAGAACTTCAAGCAGGAAGAATAATAAAAGGCAACTTCACAAGGAGGTTTCCTGGGTGCCATTTTCACTGGTGGCTTTCTCCCTGCTCATTACCCATGGAGAAGCTGGCGTGGGCTGCTGTCTCAGCACAGCTGGGCAACATTCCATCAGCCTGGCCTTCCCACTCTCTGCACCTGTCCTTTCTTTTTCCTCCATCTCCTCAACAACTACTTCCATAATTGCTGCTTTTATTTGACACTTCGTGATATAGGATTTAATCCCATTTCTGCAACAGAAGGAACCCCCTTCTTTTCAGAAGCAAAAAGACTTGGAAGCCCCAACTATTGAGAGGCTTCACTGGCAGACAGCAGCAGAAGGGAGAAGGTGTGGAAGGTGTGGAAGGTGTGGAAAGGTGCTTCAGGTAGGGTTTTATGGAAGAGGAAAGAGGGAAGCACCCAAGGCCATATGGATGCCAGAGAAGACCTTTTATACTTGTGCTTGCTGAAATTAGAGAAGTAACCTGTAAGGAGAAAGCAAGAGATTCTGCAACTTGGAAACCCTAAAATCTTCCAACAATTCTTGACTCAGCAGTTCTCACACACCACCCTACCCACTGAGTCATGGTGATGAATATGGGGTTCACTAAGACCAAGGGAGTTTCATTTGGGAGCATCATGGGGCCATGCTGGACATTTGAGTCAAATTGTGACTCTGCTACTTACTAGTACTATGATCTTGGTCAATTTTAATTCATTTCCTGGGCTTGTTTCCTTATCTGGAAAATGGGAGACAAGATGAGGTGGTCTCTATCAGTTCTGAGGTCTTACTGTTTGGGTCACAAAGTGCTTTTTTTTAACACTAGCTAATTATATCTCAGGATAGCTTATTAATACATCTAGTTCTTGGAGCCACTTGCTATCCTCTTAACTTTCTACAAGTTATGTTCCAAAAGTTCCAAAGTACATGTTCACGAGCACCATTCTCTTGTTGGATTTTCTCACACAATATAAGTTCTTAGAGCCCCAGGAATATCTGTTTCCTTATTCATATTTGTAAGCCCAATTCTTAGCAGAATGCTTGAAACATAACAAACATACCAGAATTTTTCATTCACTTACTTATTCATTCATTTGTTTATTTGTCCACTTATTTATTCATCCATTAGTCAATTTATACATACCAATATGGAAAGACACACTGTCTAAATGAAATGAGGTCTGAATTCAATTGAAAAATATTCTTATGTAGTGCCTGGGGTGCCACAGGCCCTGTGCTCATTGACTGGAAATACAAGGAACAAAATAATGAAACAGTCCTTGCCTTCCAAGTGTTTATAGTTTAATGAAGGTAGTCAGCATGCAATCCAATGAATCATTTCAGGGGATAAAGACATTGAAAACAAAGAGAGATTCTAGTAGGTAGTAGTGAAGCAAGGGTAGTTCATAGAAGATGACAGAGAGAGCATGTCCCAGTACAATGAGCTGAGAATGCTATGGAAAGGTAAAAGATAAAAAGATTTTGATTTTGTATTTTTAGCTATAAAGGGAGGAAAAAGAAGATCAAAGGAAGGAGGTGACTTTTGCTTGGGTCGGATGGGACAATGATAACAAACAGAGGAGGCAGATCTCAGTCCTTACTTTATTTTTTATTTCTCTACAGATGAAAAAGACTTTTATATTGGGAATAAAAGACCCAAAAATGACCAACAGGGAAATGATACCTAAGACACATAATGAGATTGTGTGAAGATATCAGTTTGCCCTTGAAATTCTAGTCAGCTGGCCCCAGGAATTACACGCTGAAGGAACTGGCAAATGTGATTGCTGAGTCACTGTTAGTGATAATTCCAAATTTCCTGAAAAATGAGAACAGTTATTTGGAAGAAAGACAGCTATCCTAATGTTGTTAAAGAGAACTGAATCTGAAAATTCTTGTCTTCTCATTTGCTAAACAAAGACAGAGATGGGCAAAGAGTTCTCTTCTTATTCCAACGTGATTGCCAATACTAGTTCCAGGATACAAGTATCAGTAGATCAATTACTATGGAAGGAGACGACATCATCTCCATGTTCCTTCCCAATACAATCCTACAATCTCTGCCATTAAGAGAGGTAAATAGCTTGCTTGTCTGCCATTCACTCTAGGCAACATTTTGGGATAAACAAGCAGCAATTATCATCTGCCCCAAAGAAACAGATCATAGATACAGCCCAGTGTTTCCAACCTATGGCTTAAAGATAACATAGAGTCTTATTTCATCCCCATTTATTGTGGATGGAGAACTCTTCCCTCTCAGAGGTATCTCACAAGCACCTTTTTCTGGTAAGGATGGGGGTTATTTATTATACTTTGTATATATTGAGATGCCTAGCTATTCCCAAGAAGATTTCTATCAGGAAAGCCCATGTCTGGTAAGCAACATTCAAAAAAAATGCATTATGGGCTGCATTTCAAACCTACAAAAAGCCAACTTCTGAGGACTCCTTTTACAAAAGCCCCCTTTTTGTGTATGACCCCAGGAGGTCTTCTTAAACAGTTTTCACCCAGAGTTCATTTTGTTGGCTTAGGAGATAACAGCCTGGGATAGAAAGCTAGCAATTTTCTATATCAAAAAACAATCATTGAAATGGAAGTTTGCAGAAAATGTCTTCTACTAATACACTAATCTAATTGATGAAAATGTATAATTATTAAATATCTCATGACAGGTTACAGATTTATTTGGCAAGTTCAGTTGAAGAACAGCAGGGGCAATCATGAGCTTGAGAAGATGAGTTTACAAGTCTTCAATTCTTCATAAAGCCAAACTAGCCTGATTTTTCCCTCCCAGTTAGGGATTAGCTAACTTCATGCAATACTGCCTCTAAGGGTCAGATAAGAAAATGTGCATAGTATGTAGGTATATATACATATATATATATATATATATATATAGCCGATTGCACATTTTATTTACTTTATATCAACTAATAAATGGAATTTAGCATGTTTTCTGATGTCACAGTTAAGTTTCCAGAAATGATTTTTAGAGGCAAAATAATATTTTATCCTTTATAGCTTAATTTTTCTTTTTTCCTCTAACTTTCTGTGTTGGTTAAGCAATGTTTTAAGTCAAAATGGTCTCAATAGCTGGTATCTAGCCTCTTAATCCATTAAAAGGAGGGGGCAAAATTTTTCCCCAACTATATACCAACAAAACCAATAATTTAAACTAAATGAATGTTTACCTCCCAAAATAAAAAACCTAAATTAATAAAATAAAAATAGAGAACAACCCATTTTCAGAAGAAAAAATTGAATAAGCCATAAATGAATTTCCAAAGAAAAAAAATTCCAGAACCAGATTAATACATAAAAGAATTCTATCAAACATTCACAGAATAATTAATTAAAATATTACATAACTTATTTTCAATATCAAAAAATAATATTCCCAAATTTATTCTCTGATTACAAATATGATATTATTATACAAAATGGTGATAATCAAAGAGAAAAAGAAAATTCAATATTTTGAATGAATACAGATAAAAAATTTTAAGTAAAATGTTAGCAAAAAGGTTAAACCATCCAAATATTATGCATTATTTAGATTTATACCAAGAAAACAGAGATGATTTAATACTAGAAAAATTATAAACTTAATTTACCATATTAACAACATAATCAACAAAAATAATACACAGCTGAATCAATAGATACAAAAAAAAAAGCTTTTGACAAAACTCAACACCCATTTCTGGCTTTTTTTTAATTCAAAGAAAACATATATATATTCATATTGGATATATATTTTTTCATATATATATATCCAAAATTAAGATTCAGAATTATACATAATGTGAATAACCTGAGCCCCTTCTAAGAGCAAGAGTTAACCAAGGATTTCCACTATCACAACTAATGTTTGCTAGAGAGCTAGAAAATATAACAGAAAAAGGAAACATTATCATTTTTGTTCAGATGACATGGTTTCCTTAAAGAATCAACTAAAATTAATTAAAACAATTATTTCCGCCAAGTTGTAAGATATTAAATTCTGGTTCAATTGTTTCAGTCATATCTGACTCTTTGTAACCCCATTTAGGGTTTTCTTGGCAAATATAAGAGAGTAGTTTGCCATTTCCCTCTCTAACTCATTGTAAAAATGAGGAAATGGAGGCAAACAGAATTAAGTGACTTGACCAGGGTCATACAGCTAATAGGAGTCTAAGGCCAGATTTAAACTTAGGAAGATGAGTCTTCCCTCCTCCAGGCCAATTATTCTGTCCACTTCACCACCTAGCTGCCAAGATATTAAATGGATCCATAAAACCATCAGCATTTCTGCATATTAGCAATAAACTAAGCAATACAGTGAATATAGTAATGGGTTTAGAGTCAGGAAGACCCGAGTTCAAATCCAACCTTTAATATTTAATAGACATGTAAGCCTGGGTAAATAATTTAACTTCTGTTTGACTCAGTTTCCTCATATGTAAAATGGGAATAAGAGCACCTCCCTTTTAGCATTGTTATGCAGATCAAATGAAATAATAATTGCACAATGCTTCAAATATATTAAGCACTATACAAATGTTAGCTATTATTATCATCATTATTTAAGAATGACAGAAAGCATTAGAAAAATTCCATTTAAAATAACTGAAAATGAATAAATAAAATAACAGCATGAAATACTTTGAAGTCTAGCTACCAAGACACTATATGAATTCAACCAAAAAAAATTCATAGAAATTGACATACCTAAATAAAGAAATATTAATTTTTCATGGGTAGCCTAAGCTGCTATAATGAAAATGTCAATGCACCCTAAATCAGTTTATATTTTTCCAGTGTCATATGAACAGATTATTTTATAAAACTATGAAAAATAATGATAAAATTCATCTAGAGCAACAAAGGTCAAAATACTCCAGAGAATAGGAAATAAAAAAGGAGGAAAGCAAAGAGTCTAATTCTACCAAATTTCAAGCAGCACAGCAAGCAGGCATCATCAAAACTACTTAATATTGGTGAAAAAATAAATATTTCTAAAAGAGATTAACTATCAAACATACAGAAACAAAAAAATAGCCCACTTTTCAATAAGTCCAAAGACCTCACTTTTTAGCAAAAACTACTGAGAGAACTAGTATTCTTTCAGAAAGAAGGTATAGATATGTGACATCTCAAACAATATAGAAAGATAATTTCCAAATAGATACATGATTAAAACATTACAGACAATATCATTAAAAAAAAACCTTTAAGAGCAAGGAAGAAATTATCTTTCAGATCTATAGGAGAAGAATCAATAGAAGACAAGAGATTGACGATAGTTAATAGAAGGTAAAATGGACAGTTTTGATTATGTAAAATTTAAAAATTTTTTGTAGAAATAAATCCCACATAGCTAAGACTGGAAAGGAAACAGTTGAGAAAAAAATATTTGCAACAAGTTATCTTTGATAAAGGTCTCATTTCCAAGATATAAAAAGAATAGATTCAAATTTGTAAGAATATGAGCCATTCACCAATTGAAAAATCATCAAAGGATGTGAACAAGCATTTCCTAGGGAAGAAAGCCAAACTATATATAACCATAGGAAAAAATGTTCCACATCAACAATAATTAGAGATATGCAAATTAAAGTATCATAGATTTTTTTTCTCACATTCATCAAATTGGGGAAGTTAACAAGAAAGGGAAAATGACAAATGGGGTTGTAGGTAAGTAAGCATATTGATAGTACAGTCATGAATGGGTCCAACCATGTTGGAAGGCAATTTGGATCCATTCCCAAAAAGTTGCTACACTGTTCCTATCATTCAACCCAGCAATACTTCTGCTATGTGTATAATTCAAAGAGATTAAAGAAGAAAAAAACTCTTTTGTTATTGTTCAGGTGTTTCATCCCCATTTGACTCTTTGTGATCCCATTAGAGGTTTTCTCAGCAAAGTACTGGAGCATTTTACCATTTCCTTTTCTAGTTCATTTTACAGAGGAGAAACTGAGGCAAAAAGGATTAAGTGACTTGCCCAGGGAAACACAGCTAATGAATATCCAAGGCCAAATTTGAACTCAGAAAGATGAGTCTTTTCACTGCAATACCTAACTGCCCCAATTATTTGTATATATAAATTTGTATTTGTATTTACATAAATGTAAAAATATTTGCAACAGCTCATTTTGAGATAGCAAAGAATTAGAAATTTAGAGATGTGATCAGTAGCTACAGAATGGCTGAACAAATGGCTGACCAAATGATAGTAAGTGTAAAGAATACAATTTTGACATAAGAAATGATAAAGAGGATCATTTCAGAGAAATCTAAAAATACTTTTATGAAGAGGGATGTGAGCAGAACCAAGAGAGCATTTTTTCTCTAACATGAAAAATTTTGAAATTTACGAATTCTGATCAACTAGTGAACATGAACTGATGAACATTGATCCAATAATAATTATGAAAAATAATAGCCAGTGTTTCTATATCATTTTAAGGTTTTCAAATATTAGTTTGTTTTATCCTCACAATAACCATGGCATGTAAGGCGATACACAGCTTCTGACAGTGAGATGATTTGCTCATCGACAAAAGGATACAAATATTCTTGAAGACAACCAATATAGAAATTTGCTTTTTTAAAAAATATGTAGTTTTGTGATATGAGTTTTGTGTTTTTTCTCCATGGATAGGAGGAAAAATATGTTTGATAGTTTTTTCTTAAAAATTAATTTTTTTTAAAAAGCAAAGAACTAGACTAGGAATAGGATGAGGTGGGAAGCCTTTTGTAATCATTTAAGATAGCAGTCGGAGTAGAATGTCAGATGTAAAAGACATTTTATTGAAGAGGTAGAATTGGCTGCTGATTGTAGAGTAGTGGAGGAAAGAGACAAGGTTGATTTCAAGATTACATCCCTGGATAACTTCAAGAATGGTGGTGCAATTAATAGAAACAGAGAAGTTAGAGGAAGGAACAGAATTTAGGGTAAAGAAGACATCATTATGTCCCCTACCCCACAGTATAAGCTCTTCATCAGGAAACTCATCATCATTTGGAGATTGCTTCAGCCTTGGTACTCATACTTCATTGGTACCCCCCAGATGCCTTGGAGCTTCTGATTAGAGGAGAGCAGAGCAAAAAAATACCTCCCAAAGTATCCCTTAAAAGCAATTCAGAAGTTCAGCCAACTCTTCAATTCCCTACCAGCAGGACAGCTTGGTTTTGACTCTACCATCATCAATGCTGCCCCCATTATGGTGGGTGTCCAACCATGTACCTTTTCAATTTTCTTTTGTGTATTGTCTTCCCCCATTAGATTGTAAACTCCTTGAGGGCAGAGATTATTTCTTTTCTTAGTTGGTATTGCCCCAGCTCTTAGCACAGAGTCAGGTACATAGTAGATGCTTAATGAATGTTTTACATTGAACTGTATTTTTTTATCAATGCCAAGTGTGAGCTATTCAAGGGACAACCTGATGAAGAGATCATACAGAAAGTGGAAAATTCCAGATGGTTAGAGCTTGGAGGGGAGTCTGGGGAAGATGATCTAGATTTGAGAGTTAACAAGGAGGTAATTTCAGTAATGAGAGCCTCAAATAAGATCAGCACAGGGGAGAATATTGAGAAGGAATAGAAGAGGACCATGGCATGACTGTTAGAGGAAACCCACTTTAGAAATATAAGAAGAATGAGGAATCAGGAAAAGTGACCAAGAATGAGAACGTAGAGAGGTCATAGGAGAACCATAGAATTTAATATCATAGAAGAAGTCAAAGGAGGAGGAGAAACTATATCAAGAAGGAGGTGGTGGTCCATAATGCCAAATGGTATAGGGAGGTGAAGGAAGATGAGGACTAAAAAAAATGCATTTAGCAACAAGTCATCTGTAGAATGAGCTGTTTCTATAGAGTGGGAGGGACATAAGGAAGTCGTTTGTAAGCATCTCTGGTGTAGGGTGGTTTTGTTTTCATCTTTGTATTCCTGAGGTCTGTAATATAGTGGCTGGCATATAAGCAGTATTCATTGAATTTACTTGCAAGGTGTTAAATGGCTGTCAAAGATGAGGTAGTATGTTCCCAGAATTGGTGATAAGGAAGAACTGAGTTCAAGCTTGACTCAGACACTGTACTAGCTGGGACCATGAACAATCCATTTATCTTCTTGGAGCTTCAGTTTTCCAGTCTATAAAGTGTATTAAGCAAAATGACCTTGGAGATCCCTTCCAGTTATAAACCTACGATTTAAGAATCTAGAAGAAGACAGCCATTTGACAATAGCTTACAGTTATAGACTTAGAGCTTCAGGAACCTTAGAGAAGAAGATATCTTGTCACATCCTGTCATTTTACCCACAAATCTTAGATCAGTGAATTGATTGGCTGAGTTCATACAGACAGAAAGTGGCAGAGTTAAGATTTGAATCTGTCAGTGGTATCCAACTCAAATAGAAACTGGGGCCACTAATTCACACATAGAAGGCTGCTGGGTAGAGCAGTGGATCGATTGCAGGACCTTTAGTCAGGAAGACTCATCTTCCTGAATTCAAATCTGGCCTCAGACACTAACTGGCTATGTGACCCTGAACAAGTTATTTAACCCTTCTTGCCTCAGTTTCTTCCTCTGTAAAATGATCTGGGGGACACAAGTAATACCCAATGAAATTGCATGTTGGCTGTGGAAAGAGTGGGTAGAGGGGAGGGAGGGAAATATTGTGATTATTGTCTAGTGGTAGTCTCTCGGTGACCGAGAATGACTAAGGAATAATGTACTAAATTGACTAAATAAATTAATTTTTTTAAATGAGCTGGAGAATAAAATGTGAACCATTCCAGTATCTTTGCTAAGAAAATCCTAATTGGAATCATGAAGAGTCAGACACAACTGAACAACAAAATCCACACATAAGGATCCCTGGGAGGAACATTTTGATTTAGTTATAAAATGCTGTATTAGTCTGCAAGAAACACACATGAGGAAGGTAGATATGCATAGGGTGAATGTAAGAGGATGGAGCCAAATCTATTGGGCATCAAATGATAAAAAGAAGGCAGGAGTAGCAATCATGATATCGGACAAAGCCAAAGTAAAAATAAATCTAGTTAAAATGCTGTATTATCTATGGTTTGTTTTTATTTCTTTTGTTAAATACTTCCCAACTACATTTTTATCTGGTTCAGGCCAATCTTGAAAGTATTATGGCTTCCATAAGTTTTACAGGTCATGTAATTGACACACTGGGGATTATAGATGGCAAGCTGGAAGGACCTCAGAGACTTTTGAGATCAATCCCCTTATTTTACAGAGGAGGAAACTGAGGCAAAATGTTTTTTTTTTAATGACATCTATTGAGACCCAGATAGTGAGCATTAGAAATAAGATTAGAAGTTAGGTTCCACAGTTCCATACTAAGACCTAGGAAGGAGGTGGCCATGTCAAGGGAAGGATTTGGTGGGGTCTGACATTTTTTGAGGGGGTGGCTGAAGAAGATATAAACAGCTTTATAACTGAGGGAGGGACCCAGTACAAAGGGAATGATTAAAGATACTTTACTTAGAATGGATAATTGATGGAACCAGTTTGTGGAAAAGGTTGGGAAAAGAGAATTGAAGGTATGAGTGAATGGGTAAGTTTTAGGAAGACACAGGACCACCTCCTCTTTGCTAAATCAAGGCTCAGGGTCTACACCTTGCCACATGTATGCATACATTAAAATTAAACTTGCAGAACCTTTCAAAGCTTTATTTAAATAGCTCTTTTGTGATATGATTCCCAGAAAACATTATGACTCAGTTTGCATACTGAGAGGAGATAACATGATATTTTTATTCTAATTACAGCTGAAATTACCTAATTGCTATTCAAAATCAAGCATATTAAGAGCCCAATTGAACACACGTCTTGCAGTATCAGGAATTAAAAATTAAATATGCTATATATGGTACATAAATTTAGTTTAAATACATGCTTGTGACTGATTTTTAAGATTCATTTTTTGTGCTAAGATTTACAAAAAATATAGTCCTGAGTATCCCCACCCCACTCCTCACACCCAAATATGCATTGCCTATATCTAAAGGAGTGCAATTATTTATTTTAATCATGGAACTAAAAGGAACCAAAGCAATCATTAAAACTGGAATTAGAACTAATTGTGGCCTTACTACCAAAGTGGATTTGAGAAAGAATAACAATAAAACTATTCTTACTAACATCAAGAATAGAGTGCTGGGTTAGGAGTAGATAAATAAATAGAGAATTGATTAAGTCATTGTCTGTTGGAAATTGTGCTAAGCACTGGGAATACAAATACAGGAAAATAAGAAGGTCCTTGTCTTCAAGAAACTTATGTTGTAATGGGGGAAGATAAGATAGAAAGGAAGCTAGAAAACAAGAATAGCAAGGAGGGAGAGAGTGGTAAGATACAAAGCAGGATGGATAGGGATCCACAAAATAAAGTCACACCTAGCAAGGACTGACCAATTGGTAAAAAGACCTCAAGACAAAAATCCCCATTTGGAATGAACAACTGAGAGGGAGAAGGAATAATCCAGAAAGTGGATTAAGCAGAGAATACCAGAAAAAGGGAATAGCTAGGTGGCTCAATGGATAGAGAGCTAGACCTAGAGACAAGACCTCAGATCCCTGGAAAAAGCACTTAACCCCCATTGCCTAGCCCCTATGGTTCTTCTTTGGGACCAAATATAGTTTTGGTTCTAAAATGGAAGATAAGGGTTTAAAAAGAAGTAGAAAAGACCTCAGGCACTTCTTGGTTGTGTGACTGAGCAAGTCACAATCCTCATTGCCTAGCCCTTACAGTTCTTCTGCCCTGGAACCAAAACATAGTATTGATCCTAAGATGGAAGATAAGGGTTTGTTTGTTTTTTTAAAGACCAGAAAGACCAATTTAGACACTTCATAGCTCTGTAACTTGGACAAGTCAGTACACTGCCTTTGAGCCTCAGTTTTCTCATCTATAAAATGAGAAATTGTACTAGATGGCCTCTGGAGCTATGATCTTAGGACCACACATGATATGAGAAGAAACATTCTTTTTAATTTTATTTTATTGTCATGCAAAACCCAATTCCATATTATTGTTGTAAGAGTAAATTCATACATAACCAAAACACCAAAATAAAACCACAAGTACACTGATTTGAAAGACAACTCCAATAGTTCTTTCTCTGGAGGTGGATAGCATTCCCCTTAGTAAATTTGTCAGGATTGTCCCAGATCATTGCATTCCTGAGAGTAGCCAAGTTTTCCCAGATAATCATCGTCCGATATTGCTGTTACTATGTACAATGTTCTCCCGGTTCTGCATATTTCACTCTGCATCAGATCCTGCAGATCTTTCCAGCTTTTTCTGAAATCATTCTGCTTATCGTTTCCTATAGCACAACAGTATTCCACCACCACCAAGTACCACAATTTTTTCAGCCATTGCTCAATTGATGGGCATTCTCTCAATGTCCAATTGAGAAGAAACATTTTGTGATTTCAAATTCTAGTTGTTTCTAATCAGACATCCTTAATACTTTTAGGGGAAGCTTTTTTCATTTTGTTTTGTTTTTCGCTCTTTTCAACAGAAACAAAATCTACCGAAAGATTTGCTGGCTGTAGTTATCATCTAATTTAATGTATCTCAGCCAACTGCCCAAATGACATCTTCTTACCATACTGATCAGAACATGACAACTCCCTGTTTCCTTGTCAAAACAACCTTCAGTGGCAATTTTCCCTTTTATATAAACTACACAACTCCTTGGCCTCTCCTTGAAGACACTCTTATTGTAGGTCCTATTAGGTTAGAGTTCAAGCTTGAAGTTCAATTTGGCATAAGAATAAATGAGGACCAGCAGCCCTAGGTAAAGAAACAGTGCCCCTTTGAACCTGGCTAAGCAAGCTAGCTCTAAAGACCAAGGAGAGTACTAGCAGCTCACCTTTAGAGAGCTCTTTAAAACTCACAAAGTACTTTCCTTGTCTATCTCATTTGAGCCCCACAGTGACTGGTGAGATAGCTGATACCATCCCCATTTCATAGAGAACGGAAGGTCAGGGATGCATAGCTAGTAAGTGTCTGAGGAGGCAAGATGAATGGACCGGCTAATCAGAGTAGTACTAGCAAAATGGGGGATGACCTCTGATACAGCCCAATGGCTATTTGTTTTCTTGCCTGGTTTGATGTTCTCTGCTATGTGTAGACACCTAAGGCTCACAGACAGGGAAAATTCCTGCTAGATTCTGACAATTAAGAGGTCTAGAACTCCTGGGCTGTCCTCACTAAAGTACTTAGAGTAACAAATGCATCTTTTTAATTCCATTTGGAGTAAGTGGATACCTCAGTAAAAATGACAGATGGAGACACCAGCTTCCTCTAATCCTCTTTATCTCTAGAAATGGCAGTTAGCAAAGGGCAATAGACTTCCCAACTTCATCCTGCCAACTGGCTGGACCAAAAAACAGAGAAGGAAATCTCTAGATAGGTTTCTTCATTCCTTTGCCAATCATGGCCAATGCCAAACCTATCAATGAAGAGAGTAAGGAGATGGATTTGCTAACTTGCGCAGCTTAGATTTACTTGAGTGGGAAACATCTTTAGGATGTATTTCTCCCCTGAAGATTATCACAGCTCTCATTTACCATCATCTGGAATACAAACAGTATTTAGATCTTAAAGCCTATTAGACTTTCATTGATATGTTTTAAAATAAGTGACCAAATCTTTCCCAATGAATTACATGGAACAAATACCATGGGTTGATCTCTATTCCTATTTGTCTTGTCTCAATGTGTATGTTATTATCTATGCCCGAAATCCAATATTCACTTGAATGACAAGGGCTCTCTCTGTCCAAAATTTAAACTCAACCTGTATAAAATAGAACTCAGTATTTATTTCTTTTAAATCCGCCCCCTTCCTAACTTCCCTATTACTGTAGAAGGCTACTCCACCCTCTCATCACATCACAACCTAAGAGTCATCTTCAACTCCTCGTTTTCAACCCCTGCATCCAAACTGTTGAATTGCTATGATCTACAGATTTTACCTCTGCATCATCTCTCAAGAGGCAGTTGTTTGGTACCATGGATAGAGAACAAGGCTTGGAGTCAAGAAGACATCTTCATGAGTTCAAATCTGGCCTCAGACATTTATTAATGTGTGATACTGAGTAAGTCACTTAATCTTGTTTGCCTCCATTTCTTCATCAGTAAAATGAGCTGCAGAAGGAAAACCAATCTAGTGTCTTTATCAAGAAAGTTCCAAGTGGGGTTACAAAGAGTCAGACAAAACTGAACAAGAGCAAAGCTCCCTAACTCCAACAGGATCAAAAAGAACACCTTGTCTTTGGAATTCAAATGCCTTTATAAAGTAGCCCCTCCTACCTGTCCAGTATTTGTATACTTTACTTCCTGCCATGTACTTTTCAATCCAATTACACTGAATTCTGGTTGTTCTACAAATAAGACACTCCATCTCTCACTCTGGGCATTTTTTCTGACTCTCCTACATGCCTGGAATGCTTTCACTTCTCATCTCTGCCTATTCATCTCCCTAATTTCTTTTAAGACACAGTTACATTCTCATCTTCTTTTTTGAAATTTAAATTTATTTATTTGTTACATTAAAATACCCAAGGAGCTTCCTCCTTCTGTCTTCTCTCCCAATTAGAAAAGGCACCATTTGACAAAAGATGTATGTATATATAAAAACTATGTCTTACTTATTTCTCTTTATCAGTTCTTTCTCTGGAAACGGACATACACAAGTCATTCTTTTTAACAATACTTGTGTTGATTTATATAACATTCTCTTCATTCTGTTTATTTCACTCTTCATAATCTCACATAGGTCTTTCCATATTTTGGAAATGTATGCCAACCATCACTTACTCTGGGATACCCCAAGACCAAAAGTTCTTCCCCCATCCACTATTCACCTACACTGATTTCCTGCCTCCTCTAACATGGCATGCCCTGTTCCATACTGCCTGAAGATCAGGTATGTTATGTTTCCATACCTCCCCTAGAATTCTGTTTCCCAGGGGGCAGCTGGGTAGCTCAGTGGATTGAGAACCAGGCCTAGAGACGGGAGGTCCTAGGTTCAAATCCGGCCTCAGCCACTTCCTAGCTGTGTGACCCTGGGTAAGTCACTTGACCCCCATTGCCTAGCCCTTACCACTCTTCTGCCTTGGAGCCAATACACAGTATTGACTCCAAGACGGAAGGTAAGAGTTTAAAAAAAAAAGAATTCTGTTTCCCTTATGAATGCTTAGGGGTACCTAGATTCTCCACCAATTTTTCTAGCCCCTATTGGTCATGTGCTCCCCAAGTGTATTCCTTTCAAAATGGGTATTAACATCCTGAATTCATAGATGAAGAAACAGAGATTTAGTGAGGTCAATTGACTGATAAGTGTCTGAGAAGAAATTTGAAAACCTGGGTCTTTCTGTCAGTGAGGGGATGGAGGGTAAGAGAAAGGTCTGTGTTAGAAAAAAATATATATTTATATAAAAGTACATACAGAATAAATCAAAGGTAGTTAGAAATGGAGAGCACTAATAGCTGAGGAGGAGAGGGAGGAATACAATTAGGGAGGGTTTCTTATAAAAGGTGGCACTTGAGTTAAATTTTGAAGTAAGAGATTCTTTGAAATGGTGGTGATGAGAGAGGGCATTCCACAGATGGGGGATAGAATCAGTGAGGGGAACTCCCAACATGGGAATTCCTTCTACCAACAGAGATGACAATTTATTTCTAACTTAATAAATATATCCTAGGGCAGTGATGGTATAGCTCTTAGATATCTTGTGTCATGCCTCTCCAGAGATCATGTACCCCCCAACTTACTCCAGACAGAAGTGGAAGAAAGGCAGGGAATCCCAGGCACTCTGCTCAGGGGAGAGAGTGAGCACTTGCATTGAGCTGCTAGGCAGAGGGGGAGGGGAGGTATAGTGTAGTGGGGAGTAAGGGAGCAGCTCCACCAGAGTCCCTCTGCCTTTTGAGTAAATAACCCTGGCAGGCAATGGACCACATGCCCACAGAGAGGTATCTATGTGCCATCTTGGCACATGTACCATAAGTTTTCTATCATGCTTCTAGGAAATTACTTGAAATGAAATTAAGTAATTTGCCCAGGGTCACAGAGCTAACAAATTTCAGTGGTAAAATTTTAACTCAACACTTTATGACTCCAAACCCAATATTCTATTCAATAGTAAATGCTGTCACTATAAATAATTTCTAGATGACCATCTGAAACAAATTCAAAATCACTAATAGAGAAATTAACATTTTTAAAATCCAGATATATGACCTCATACCTTCAAACTACTAATGATGGGAAAATTCATTGTTAAGAAGAAATGTCTTCTTTATTTTTTATTTATTTTTTTAAAACCCTTACCTTCCATCTTGGAGTCAATACTGTGTATTGGCTCCAAGGCAGAAAAGTGGTAAGGGCTAGGCAATGGAGGTTAAGTGACTTCCCTAGGGTCACACAGCTGGGAAGTGTCTGAATTCAGATTTGAACCTAGAACCTCCCATCTCTAGGCTTGGCTCTCAATCTACTGAGCTACCCAGCTGCCCCTGAGATGTCTTCTTTAAATTCATTAAATTATCACTGCTAAATTACCACAAGTCCAACTATTTTGGATAATCATTTATAGTTGTGCAAGAAAAGTCACTGAATTGTTCATACACTTTAAAACAGGAAGGAAGGAAGGAAGGAAGGAAGGAAGGAAGGAAGGAAGGAAGGAAGGAAGGAAGGAAGGAAGGAAGGAAGGAAGGAAGGAAGGAAGGAAGGAAGGAAGGAAAAGAAAGAAGCAAACAAAGAAAAACAAAGAAACAAAGAAAGAAGGAAGGAAGGAAGAGAGAGGGAGTGAGGGAGGAAGAAAGAAATGAAGAAAGGAGGGAAGGAAGGAAGAAGGAATATAGTCAGAGAAATAATTGATAGGTATTGTAAATAATAAGCAGAAAAATTAGGAAAAGATAATAGCTATTGTAGATAGGGACAGAAAGATAATAGACAAAGGAGAGAGGAAGATATATAGATATAGAAATCTTTATACTACACACATATATACCTAGATATATGCACATAAGCACATGTATATAGATATAACCATTATATCAGAATTATTTTTGATAAAAGCTGGAAAGAAAATATATACCAGCAACTGGTAGTGACTGAAAAAATATGGCATGTACTTGTAGTAGAATATTACTACACTATAATTAATGACAACTATGAAAGATTGATTTTCAAAATATCAGAAGGCTTATGTGTAATAATTCAGATTGAAGAAAGTGAAGCCAAAAAACCAATATACACAAGGACAATAATATATATAAAATCAACCTAGAAACAGTTCATGTCTTTCCTCATTTACAATAGCAAAGTATTAACTTGACATCATCCTGACAGAGTTAAGAACAAGTCTCTCCTTTCTATTACTAATAACCAAACTTTTCTCAAGAAATGTATCTTGCAAAGAGGTTTGTTTGAGTGGGTTTGGTGAAGTATTTGTTGTGTCAAAGCAAAATGAATCAAGACACTTTAATAAAATTAAATAAATGAACAGATGATTCCCAGCTTCTCCTTAGAGAGGCAAGGAAAGGATTTGGTTGAGTTTGTTTCATTGAGTACCCAAAAGTAACAAGAAATATCTCAAAGGACACTTGGTCATCTCATCTTACAGTGCTCATTAAGAACAAAGACCAATTCACAGCCATGAAGATAATTTTAGTTCATGCCCTAATTGCAGCAGAGGATGAGGAAACAGATAAGTTCAATAAAGGACTTGAAAAATCTCTTCAGACCAAATTGGGGTGACCTCAATGTGAAGGTGAGGATCAGAACAGGATAGTGAATGAATGAATTAAAAAGCATTGTTTAAGTGGTCGTTTTGTGCCAGGCACTGCTCTAAGCACTGGAGATATAAATACAAAAGAAAGGCCATTGCTGTCCTTAAGATTACATTCTTTAAAAGTTTTATCATTAATTTTTAACATTCTTTTTTTTCCCATTTTTGAGTTCCAAATTCTCCCTCTCCCTCCCACTCCTCCTCCCCTGCACTGAGAAGGCAAGAAATGAGATATTAATTATATATATATATATGTATATATATATATATATATATGAAATCATTCAGAACACTTCTATATTAGATAGATCATAAAAGCAAGAAAAATAAAGTGAAAAAATTATGCTTCAATTTATACTCAGAGTTCATCAGTTCTTTTTTTTTGGAGGTAGATAGCAATTTTTCCAACATCTATCCTTTGGAAATATATTGGATCCCATATCAATAATTCAAACCAGCAAAAATCACATGATAATCTCAATAAATGCAGAAAAACCCTTAACAAAATATAACAGTTATTCCTATTGAAAACACTAGAAAATATAGGAATAGAAGGGCCTTTCCTCAAAAAAAATAGTATATATTTAAAACCATCAGCAAGGTGGAGTTGTGAATTGATCCAACCATTCTGGAGGGCAATCTGGAACTATGCCCAAAGGGTAATAAAAGACTGTCTGCCCTTTGATCCAGCCATAGCACTGCTGGGTTTTTACCCCAAAGAGATAATAAGGAAAAAGACTTGTACAAGAATATTCATAGCTGCGCTCTTTGTGGTGGCCAAAAATTGGAAAACGAGGGGATGCCCTTCAATTGGGGAATGGCTGAGCAAATTGTGGTATATGTTGGTGATGGAATACTATTGTGCTAAAAGGAATAATAAAGTGGAGGAATTCCATGTGTAAACCTTAAAATTTCTTAGACTTATAAATGTTGGAAATTTCACCATTGGGAAATTTCATACTTGAAAAATTTCCTACTGATAGTCTATTGGAATGTGAACCCTCTTGGCATGGGAGGGTCTTTCTCCTCCCTACTTAAGATTACTTTAGGACAGAAACCTTTTGCTGAACAATGGAAAGGGCTTTGATCTATGCTTAAGCATAGAACAGGAAGTTCTTTGAGTCATGATTGATTTTAGAATTGATACAATAGAGATACTTGGAATGACAGAACCAGGTCTTGGAACTTCCAATCTCCACCCTGCTCAGGGTAACAGGATTTAGGAAGGGCTGCAGCAAAGGATCAAGATTTAATTATTTGAGAATATGACCTTCAACAGACATGTGCAAAGCCACAGACCTCTGGGCGGTCCTGGGTTAAGCTAAAGCCACCATTGGCACAGGGAAGACATGGACAGTGATTGGTAGATGTGAGAACTGAGGGGAGGTAACTGAGATGGTTTCCTTAAATAGAGAGGGGTCTGAGGACTGGGAGGAGGTTGGAGAGGTTTTGCTCTGAGAGGTTGTGCTCTGGGAAGCTTGCTCTGAAGGAAGCTGGAGGTGGAGGCCCCTGAGACTGTTTCTCCATTTTGGTCACATGAGTGATAGGGACTGATCTCTTTTCTTTGCCTCAGCTATCTAAGGGCTTGGGCCTTTTGGCCCAGCCTAAACAGAGGGGGTATTTAAGCCCTATTCCCTTCTCTCTCTCTCTCTCTCTCTCTCTCTCTCTCTCTCTCTCTCTCTCTCTCTCTCTCTCTCTCTCTCTCTCTCTCTCTCTCTCTCTCTCTCCCTCTCTCTATCTCTCTCTCTCTAATACCTTTCTTCCTCCTGTTTGTAATTAAACTCCATAAAAGGTTGACTGCTGACTTGAGTTTTCATTTAGGAATTACATAGCTGAATTCCTTGGCAACCTTAAATTAATATATATCAGTCTTTTAAAGTGATTTCCTTGTCACACATGGGGACTGGAACAACCTCCAGGAAGTGATGCAGAGTGAGAGGAGCAGAACCAGGAGAACATTGTACACAGAGACTGATACACTGTGGTACAATCGAATGTAATGGACTCCTCCATTGGTGGTAATGCAATGACCCTGAACAACCTAGAGGGGTACAGGAGAAAAAACACTATCCATATCCAGAGGAAAAACTGGGGGAGTAAAAATGCTAAAGAAAAACTACTGCTTAATGACATGGGTTGAAGGGGAGATGAATGGGGAAATAGACTCCAAATGAACATCTTATTGCAAATACCAACAACATGGAAAGAGGTTCTGATCAAGAACACAGGCAATACCCAGTCAAACCACACATCATCTATGGAAGGGGTGGGGGAGGAGAGGGAGGGAAATAAAATGATTTTTTAACCAAGGAACAGTGTTTGAAATTAAAAATAAAAAATAGAAATAAAATAAATTAAAAAAGAAAGAAAGAAGAAAAGAAAATCATCAGCAAGTATCATATGCAATGGGGATAAGTTAGAAGTCTTCCCAATAAGATCAGGAGTGAAGAAAGGATGCCCATTATCACTTCTATTATTTAATATTGTTCTAGAAATAGTAGCAATATTAATTAGAGAAGAAAAAGAAATTGAAGGGGGAAAAGTAGGTGATGAGGAAACTAAACTATCACTCTTTGCAGATAATATGATGGTATACTTAAAGAACCCCAGAAAAATCAACTAAAAGGCTAGAGGAAATAATTAGCAACTTTAGTAAAGTTACAGAGTAAAAGATAAACCTCATAAATCAGAAACATTTCTATATATTTCCAACAAAACTCAGCATCAGGAGTTAGAGAAACTACATTTAAAATCACTCTGGACAATATAAAATATTTAGAAATCTCTCTGCCAAGAAAAACACAGGAATTATATGAACACAACTACAAAACACTTTTCACACAAATAAAACTAGATACAAATAATTGGAAAAACATTAATTGTTCCAGGGTAGGAAAAGCTAACATAATAAAAAAGACAATTCTACCCAAATTAATCTACTTATTCAGTGCCATACCTATCAAACTACTAAAAAAAAGTTTTTACTGAATTAGAAAAAATTATAACAAAGTTGATTTGGAAAAACAAAAGATCAAGAATATCAATGGAAATGATGAAAAAAATGTGAAGGACGGGGGCCTAGCAGTACCAGATCTTAAACTGTACTATATAAAACAGTGGTCATCAAAACTATATGATACTGGCTAATAGACAGAAGAGTGGATCAATGGAATATATTAGAGGTAAATGACTTCAGCAAGTTAGTGTTCAATAACTCAAAGACCCAAGCTTTTGGGACAAGAACTCAGTATTTGACAAAAATTGCTGGGAAAATTGGAAAACAGTATAGGAAAAATTAGGTTTTGATCAATATCTTACACCCTACCCCAAGATAAATTCAAAATGGATAAATGATTTAACTACAAATAATAAATAGTGAAATCATGAATAAGTAAGTAAACATAAACTAGTATACCTGTCAGATAAGTGGGGAAGGAAGGAATTTAATTCCAAGCAAGAGAAAGAGAATATTACAACATATGAAATGAATGACTTGATTGTGTCAAATTAAAAAGATTTTGAACAAACAAAACCAATGCAACCAAAATTAAAGGGAAAGCAACAAACTGGGAGAATCTTTTTATAACAAAACTCTCTAAAAATAATTTCCCAGATATATAAGGAACTAAGTCAAATTTACAAAAAAAAAATTTACAAAAAAAAAAATCAAGCCATTCCCCAATTGACAGATGGTCCAGGGACATGAATAGGCAGTTCTCACACTATGAAATAAAAACTATCAATAAGTAAGTGAAAAGGTGTTCTAACTCCCTCCTGATTAGAGAAATGCAAATTAAAACAACTCTGAGGTACCACCTTACACCTAGAAGACTGGCCAATATGGCAGCAAAGGAAAGTGATAAATGTTGGAGGGGTTGTAGCAAAATTGGGACACTAATACACTGCTGGTAGAGTTGTGAATTGGTACAACCATTCTGTAGGGTAATTTGGAACTCTACACAAAGGGCTTTAAATGAATACCTACCCTTTAACCAAGATATACCAGTGTTGGGTTTGTATTCCAAAGAGATAATAAGGAAAAAATGCTTGTACAAAAATATTCATAGCTGCGCTTTTTGTGGTGGCAAAAAATGGAAAATGAGAGGGTGTCCATTGATTGGGGAATGACTGAATAAATTGTGGTATCTGTTGGTGATGACATATCATTGTGCTGAAAGGAATAATGAACCTGAGGAATTCTATGTGAACTGAAAAAACCTCCAGGAATTGAGAGAAAGGAGCATAACCAGGACAACCTTATACACAGAGACTGATACATTATGGCACAATGAAATCTAACAGACCTTTCTACTAGCAAAAATGCATAGGAAAAAGATGCTATCCACATCCAGAGAAAGAACTGTGGGAGACAGAAATGCAGAAGAAAAACATGATCAATCACATAGTTTGATGGGGCTATGTTTAGGGTTTTTATGTTAAAAGATCACTCTACTGCAAATATGAATAGCATGGAAATAAGTTTTGAACAATGATACATGTATAACCCAGTGAATCATCTCTGAGAGGGGGGAGGAAAGGGGAGGGAAAGAACATGAATCATGTGACCATGGAAAAATATTCTAAATAAAAAAGTGGGGAAAAAAGGAAATATCTTGGATCACTAAATTGCTTAGAGCTGCTAAGTCTTAACAGTTAATCATTATTAAAATATTGTTGTTACTATGTACAATGATCACCTGACTTTGGTTATTTCAATTTGCATCAGTTCCTATAGGTCTTCACATGTTTTTTTTTTTTCTGAAGCCATCATCCTAATCATTTCTTAGAGCACAATAGTTTTCCATCATAATCATATGCCACATTTTTCAGCCATTCCCTAATTGCTGAACATCCTCCCAATTTCCAATTTTTGGTAACCACAGAAAGAGCTGCTTTAAATATGTTTATATATGTGTATATATTTTTTACATTTTTCTTTTATGTTTTTGGAACATGGATCTAGCAGTGATATTTCTGGGTCAAAGGGCATTTTTATTACTCATTGGGCATAGTTTCAAATTGTTCTCTAGAATGATTGGACCAGTTCACAACTCGACCTGCAGTGCATTGGTGTGGCTATTAAGGACATTACATTCTAATGGGGGATATAAACCATGAGAGAGTGGTGACCAAAGATGAGAAGATGCCAGGCTGTTGAATAGATCCATATGAAAACTTATTGGCACTCCCTTTATATAGGAAATTAGTCTCAGTTTGTCTACCATTTTCAGAGCAAGAATTGGAAAGTAGCAAGGATAGGTTCCCAAATGCGTAATAGTAGGAAAGAAGTTAAGAGAAAGTTTAGTTGAATATCAAGAGCTGGCTGGGTTTAAGGGGCTTTGAGAGGTTGTGAGCTCAGGGTCTCTGAAGGTCTGATTAAGAGGAGACACAATAAAGAATATGTCAGGAAATCTGATTCAGGAATAAGAAAAGAAATAGACCAAAGGCTTATATAGACAGTTCAGAAGTGTTATACCTGTGTGTCATGAATACTTTCTCCAAGACAATCTGAAAGTAAGAAGCCTGGGAAGAAAACAACATCACAAAAAAAATGAAATTGATTTTATCTTAGCATTTGATGACTGGGTTATTGTCAAAGGATTCAATTCAAAAGTAACTTAGATCAAGGTAGAGAAAAAATAGAATTCAATACTAATATAGAAGAAGGGGTGAAGAGGAGAAGAGGAGAAATATAAAATGAAATTCAATCGGGAGAAAGGTAATATTTTACACTTAAGAACAAATGAAAATCAACTTCACAAGCATGGGATGTGGTAGGTATGGATAGATGATAGTTCTGAAAAAGATCTGTGAGTTTTAAAGGACTCCAAGCTTAAATATGAGTAAGCAGTTGCTAGGAAAGCTAATGTATTATTGGATTGTTTTATAATTGGATCATATTAACATAAATAAAAATATTTAAAATAATATATAAATATACTTTAAAAATAAATATAAAAGATAATATATTATTGGATCACATTAAGAGAAGGTAGAAATTAGTGGCACTTCTCTGCCTTTGTGATATTTCATCCAGAGCATTATATTGGCTTTTAGAGCTACAGCTTAAAAAGACCATTGATAAACTAGAGAACTTCCAAAGGAGTGCTTTGACCAGATGCCATGTTAGGAGAGATTGAGAAAACGTGAAGGTGTTTAGCCTGGAGAAGAGAAGACTCAAGGATGACAAGGATATAATGAAATGTTTGAAAGAGTGTCATATGGAGTAATTATTCAATAATTCTGTTTGGACTTGGGAAGAAAACTTAGAAGGAACAAAGAGATCAATTTAGGCATTACATCTAAAATAGAATAGGCTGCTTCAAAAGATGGTGTGTTTCCCTTTTTAGGTGATTTTTGCACTTTTCAATTAATATATAATGAGCTTCATTTCATGTATGTGTTGGATTAGATGACCTCTGAGGTCTCTTCCAAATCTCAAATTTTGTGATTTTGAAATAAAGAGACTTAAAGCAAAATGTAAAATTTTAAAAAGCCACAGAAGATGGGGCAGCTAGGTAGCTCAATGAAAAGTCAGATCTGGAGTTGAGAGGACCTGGGTTCAAATTTGACCTCAGACTCTTCCTAGCTTTGTGACCATGGCTTTCTGCTTTGGAACTAATACTAGCATTGATTCTAAGAGAGAAAGTAAAAAAATTTTAAAGAAGTTACAAAGATTTCAAAGCATTTTGCCAGCTTAGAGAGATCTTTAAAAAAAAACTCTCTAAGCAACATGATCACTCATGATTCCAGAGGTCCAATAATAAAGCATAATGACAAAGAAATGATCAATTCAAGATAGAGAATGAGACACATTTTTCAGGATGGCCAATATGTGAATTTAGTTTAATTGGCTTTGCAAGTTTGTTGAAAGAATTTCTCCCCACCCTAGCTCTCATGGGATGGGGGTGGGAGGGAAGAGACAAACCCTTGTTAATTAAAAAAATACCAATGATCTTTCTTAGCTGGTTGCCATAGGAAGTCCAATTTAGATTAGAATATGCAGGCAAGATCTGCCCATCAATTTGGTATCATAGAATCTCATCTTCATTTCTCTCTAAGTCTGGGGCATGTTATCTGTGGTGTGATGAAACATGAACCAGTATCTTAGATGGACACAGATATATGTAAAAATGTCCATGCATTAAAATTTAACAAGAGAAGAAAAAAAAAGAGGAGTAGACATCATAGCTGTTTCAGTCAAATTGCTGTTTCTGGATTTATCCACCCCCTCAAATCAATCTCATAAACATCTATTAAATACCCAAACATCTCAGGAACACCAAGACTCCCCAGATCCAGTCCACCCACAAATGGGCTCTGACTTCACCCAAGGGACTTACCCAATAGCTCTACATCAGTCTTAGATCTGACCTAACTATCTATCTTCCAGGTTGCCTTCTGTTAGCCTATTATCCACTCAACCTCTGCCCTCTGCCCTCTGTCTTCTGTCAGGGTCTTCCTCTCCAGTGCTCCAGAAGATGCTCACAGACCAGAACCATCTTCTTCATCCTGTTTGGATTTCCTAGAGCTAACCCTTCTCCTGATCCTCCCTACTGGGCATCCAGCATCCCAGATCTCAGAAGATTCAACATCACCACGTGCCCTAATGTGTGACATTGAGGAAAGATTTTGAATAATCTTATAATCTGCCTCCTTCGATGGTTTTCTTTCTGCTTCACTGAAAATTTGCCTAAACTCATTCCATAATGACTAACACTCTCACAAACTATAATATAATATAATTATTGGGAAAGGAAATAGGATTGGGAAACGGGGATAAATGGGAGGTTTGTATGGGGTAAGGAGGAGTTAAGGGGAGAGAGGGAACACTGCTTGGTGAGGCAGGGGAGGGAGATGCCCCCTGCTAGAGGAAACAGCAGGGGTCCAATAAGGACTGTTTGTCTTTGAATGACTGAAACTGAAGTTCAGCTCCCTCTATGACCAGAAAAGATAGTCCACTTATCTGACTGCGAATTTAATAATATAAAGTTTAATAATCCAGTTGGAATTGGAGTTTTTCCTTAGCTTCAGAGTATAGGGCCAGGCCCCAGAGGCTGGCGGAGGGTTTGTCCCACTCCCGTCTACTCTCTTTGTTCTAATTCAGAATCTTAGCAGTACACAGAAAGAAAACAAGAACAATTCTAACCTTTAGAAGCCTGTGTCTTTGGACTAAACCAAGAAGAGCATGCCCCTCCAGACTGGGCTGAACAAGCTCCTCTCTCCTCCAACCCCAGGACGCAAGACCCACCCAGCAGGAAGGAAGTGCTAGTCACAAGACCAACTGCCACTCCCAGTTGGCCCTTCCCCCACACAAACTGTCAGACTTGTTTCCTTTCCACAATCATCCCTTTTTTTTGTTGTGACCTTCCCAAGGTCACATATTTATATTATAGTTACCAATTTACTAAATCTATTCTAAGGATTCTTTGCGGGAAAGTCAGGGTAAGGGTAATTTTGGGGTTTTACATAAAATTCAGTACAAAAAAATGTTGAACAAAATTATTACAAGAAATTTGAATCTTAGTGCTAATACTTCTGCATTTCTGATCCCACAGTCCTTTCTCTGGATGGGGATAGCATTCTTTCTCCTAAGTTCCTCTGGATTGTCCTGGATCATTGCATTGCTACTAGTAGAGAAGTCTATTATATTTGATTGTGCCACAGTGTATCAATCTCTGTGTTCAACATTTTCCTGGTTCTACTCCTTTTGCTCTGCATCAATTCCTGGTGGTCATTCCAGTTCACATGGAATTTCTCCAGTTCATCCTTCCTTTCAGCACAATAGTATTCTATCACCATCAAATACCACACTTTGTTCAGTCATTCCCTAATCGGGGAACACCCCCTCATTTTCCAATTTTTTGCCACTGATCACAATTTTTTCAAACTGCTTATTCCTCCTCAAACCTCCCATAGTACCCCCTTGTCCTCCACTCTCTCAACTTAGAACTTTGTTTCATTTTTATTGGAAAATATAGTATCCATTTGCTAAGAGCTGCCCCTTTTTTTCTCCTCCCCATATCACATCAATTAAACATTACATGCCTTTTTTCCACTATCTCCTTTGCCTCTGACTCATAGGAAGAGATGGTTCTCTTTGTTAAGGCAAGCCCCCTCTCTACATGCACAAATGATCTATTTTATCCTGTCTTCTCCAGCAGATTCCCTCCTCTATCATTCTATTCTCTCACTGTTCTTCAATCTCTTCCTGTCTACTGACAACTCCCTTATTGTCAAAATAAAAGGTGCCAATGTTTCCCACATCCTTAAACAAAAACTTTCCTTGATCCAACCATCCCTATTAGTTATTGCCTCTTATCTTTTCTATCTAGGCTAAACTCCTTGATCCTTCTACTCTCTTTACCTTTGGTCTCTTCTAAACTCTCTGCAGTCTGGCTGCTGACCTCATTATTCAAATGAAACTGTTCTCTCCAAAGTTACAATGCTCTCCTAATTACCAAATCCAATAAGCTTTTTCTAAACCCTTTCTCTTCTTGACCACACTCTAGCATTTGCCAGTGTCAATTGTTCTCTTCTCCTTCATCAAGATTCTATCTATCGTCACAGTATGTCTCATACATATCCTTCTTCCTTTGACACTGCTATCGCCCTAGTACAGCCCCTAGTCTTTTCACATCTATATTTGCAACAGCCTTCTTCTTTTTCTTATTTGTCTCAAATATCTCTACACTCCAGTCAATCCTTCACTCATTTGTCAAAATGATGCTCAAAAGACCAGGTGTGTGCATGTTACCCTCCTATCAATAAATGTAAGATGTCTCCTATTTCCTTCAAGATTGAATACAAAATCCACTGGATTTTTAAAGGCCATTATAATCTGCCCCTTCTTACATTTCCAATCTTCTTTGGTCCCTTCCACATAATCTACAATTCAGTGACACCATCTCCTTGCTATTCCTCATACCTGATACTTCACCTCTCAACTCCAGACCTTTTGATTTGCCTGGAATGCAATCCTCCTCATCTCTGCCTTCTGGCTTCCTTAAATCTCACTCTCTGCAATAAGCATGTTGCTCCTCTCTAACTTCTGGTGCCTTTCTTCTGAGAGGGTCTCAAATCCACTCTATTTGTCCGAAGCTCTTGTTGGTGCTGTCTCTGCCATTAGACTATGAGCTTCTTGAGAAGAGGATTGGTTTTTGCTTCTTTTTGTATTCATAGTGTTTGGTACAGAGTGAGTCCTAAATACTTGACTTAACTTAATCTGTGCCAAGCACTGTTTTAGGTACTGAGGATAGAGCGACAAATGTGTAATAATTCTCTAACCCAGTGAGGGTGGGGCAACTGGATTTTTAAAAATCACATTTAAAATAGAATTAAATTAATTTATTTATTTCTAAAGTTTTATTTAATTAATCAATATAGAATATTTTTCCATGATTACAAGGATCATGTTCTTTCCCTAACCCTCCTTCCGCCCCCTCCCATAGCTGATGTGCAACTATGGGAGTAGAAACACAGAAGAAAAACAACTGCTTGATCACATGGGTTGATGGGGATATCATTGGGGATGTAGACTCTAAATAATCACCCTGGTGCAAATATCAATAATATGGAAATGCATTTTGATCAAATTTAATTTAAACTAAATTTAATTGAATTTTTTAATTCAAGTTTTAAAAATCAAGCATCAGTCACCATGTGGTTATATTCTTAAGTTCAAACATCCATAAAAAGTGTGTGAGAATCATGAAGTGAAGAGATGGACCATTTTTCTAATATTCTGGGTAAAAGTCATTGGCCCTCACAACTTTAAATAGAAAATCAAAGGAGCAGCCTGCTCAGAGGAAATTTAGAAGTGGCTAACAGATTATGAGAAAAGAAGACCAGCAAATGGGGGGAACATACATTGATACTTTTTATTTCTTTAAGACCCATCTCAGGCCCAGTGGGTCTTATCCTTATCCCTTATTCCTTATCCCCTTCACAGATAGTTTTCTCCTTCCCTCACCAATCCTTCCTTAAATGATTATATATCTATGTATCATGTATATGTTTGTATGTTACCATGCCGCCACTCCAGGAAAATGTGGACTCCTTAAAGGCTAGGATTAGTTCTTGATGTTTTTAGTTTTGGATCCCTAGCATCTGCCCTATATTAAGTTCTTCTTTTTCTTTTTTTTAAGTCTTTCCCCCATCTTTGCTTTTATTTTAATGATCGTTCATTTCCTCACCCTCCCACTCCCCCAAATGAACAACTGAAAATAAAGAAAAAGAACCTTTCTTCCTAGCAAATATGCATTGTCTAGCCAAACAAATGACCATATTAGACATACACATCCAACTTTTATATCTTATTTTACATTTTGAATAATAGCATTTACGAAACACTTAAGTGAAGTCACAATCTGGCTTCCAACCTCATCATTGAACTGAAAGTCCTTCTCTCCAAACTTATTAATGATTTCTTAATTCCCAAATCTAATAATCTTTTCTCATACCTTATACTTCTTTTTTAACCTTTTTTATTACATGTAGAAAGAATTTTTGACAATTGTTTTCTAACATTTTACAATTCAGATTATTTCCTTCCCTTTCTCCCCCAATCACCCAAATAGTCTGATATGTCTATTATAAGTTATACCAGTGATTTCATGCAATACATATTTCAACATTCCCCATGCCATGACAGAAGACACATATCACAAATACAATAAAAAAACTCAAAAAGGAAATAAAGTGAAAATATGGAATGCTTTGATCTATAGTTACTCTAGTTCCTTCTTTGGCTGTGAACACTATTTTTTATCAGGAGTACCTTGGGGCTGTCTTGTTTTTCTGATAATAGTTTAGTTCTTCACAGCTGATCATGGTACAATAATTCTCTGACTCTAGAATGTTCTCCTGGTTCTGCATAATTCACTTTGCATCAATTCATATAAGTCTTTCCAGGTTTTCTTTTTTTCCCATTTGAATAACTTTCCAGGTTTTCTGAACTCATCCTGTTCATCATTTCTTATGTCACTGTAGTATTCCATTGCAACAAAATACCAGTTTGTCTAGTCATTTCCCAATTGGTTGGACACTCCCTCAGTTTCCAATTCTTTCCCACTACAAAAAAAAAACTGCTAAATATATTTCCATACAACTAAGTCCTTTTCCTCTATCTCTGATCTCTTTGGGATACAGACTTAGTAGTGGTATTGCTGGGTCAAAGGGTATGCCTAGTCTTATGGACCTCTGGGTGTGGTTCCAGAGTGCTCTCTAAAATGCTTATATCATTTCCCAGGTCCACCAGCTGTGTATGTGTCCCAGTTTTCCCACATCCATTCCATTTATCATTTTCCTTTTTTTAGACATATTCACCAATCTGATAGTGGTGAGGTGGTATCTCAGATCATTTTAATTTGTGTTTCTCTAAACAATACTGATTTGAGCATTTTTCATATTACTATAGTTGGAATTTTTCCTCTGATAATTTCTTATTCGTAATCTCTAACCATTTATCATTTGGGTCATAGTAGATTCTTACTTAATACTTATTGGATTAAGTTAGATCATATTTACCCCATTCACATTGAAAGTTGTGCTCTTCAGAGATATAAAATCTGATTCTAATTAGAGGTTATAATTGATTTCAAATGACCTGAATTGCATATTTAAAAACATCAGTCATTATGTTAGGGTTATACAAATGACTACTCAATTATCCATACCAATAATCATAATAATATTTATAGAGCATCTTTAAGATTAACAAAGTATTGATGAACATTATCTCTGAATCTTCACAAGAATCCCTGAAGTGTCTACTATACATATAATTCTCATTTTATGATAAACCTAAGGCCTGGAGAAATTCCATGATTTGTCTATGATCTCATAGTAGATATCAAGGAAAGAATTCATGCCCAAGAGTGTGTGGGCTTGTGAGTTCAAAGCTCTTTCAATCATCTCATAGCTCCTTTTAATAAATTAGCACATTGGGTTCTTAATCTTTAGTCAATGAATTCTTCTCCCCCTAATGGTACGTGGATAGATTTCAAGAAGTTCTTGAACCTGGATAGGGAAAAAAAATTGTACATTTAATTTCAACAGCTTTTAACTGAAATTTGGAATTTCTTTCAATTATTTAAAAAATTTTAGAAGGAATTCAGAGGCTTCACCGGGCTTCCAAGGGGTACTATTCTATGATACCCCCCAAAATGTAAGGAACCCCTGGATTAATAGATAACCCAGTTAAGAGTTAAACTTCCTATAGTACATTTCTAAGGATAAATTTTCTCTAAATCTTCCTAATTCCTTGAGAACAATGGATTATAGAGCAAGTTTTCCTAGGCAGAGACCTAACTAAAGCATCTCAAAAAGACAGGCATCTCTCCTTTCCTTAAAGAGTTTTAGATAGCCTCAACAATCTTTCTAAAGAGTTTATTCTAGTATCAAATATCCCCAGTCACAAATTTGGCTTTGGTGGAAATTGAACTCCCCAATCTAGAGTAATTTCCTTTTGCTCATTCCTTAATGGAGAAGAACAATTCATCAGTTACGGGGGAAGATGGGGAAGTTACTGAGAGAACAAAAGATGAGAATACAGTGCTGCTGAGAGTTTGGGGGGAAATCAATCTGGGCTTATTCTATTTCTAGTTAGTAAGCGTAAAAAGCCAAGGGAAAAATAGCATAGCTCAGAAAGTAGAGACTGTTGCAGAACTGGGAAGACATTCGTTACTGCCAGCTCACTCTTGATACAACCCCCTATGATGCTCTCCTTCCTCTTGGACGGAGCCACTAAGGGATGAATTATTATTTTGTTATTGTAATGAATTTTATTTCTAGTAATACCTTATTTTCCCAATTACATGTAAAAACAATTTTAACCCTTTTAAAAAATACTGAGTTACAAATTTTCTCCCTCCCTCCACTCTCCCCTCCCTAAAAAGGTAAAGATTTGATATAGGTTATACATGTTCAATCAAGCAAAACATATTTACCTATTATTCATATTGAGAAATAAAACAGAGATTTTAAAAATAAAGTGAAAATAGTATGCTTCGATCTGTATTCAGACTCCATCAGTTCTTTCTCTGGAGGTGGATAGAATTTTTCATCATGAGTCAAGAAATGAATTATTTCAAGACTTCAGTGTTCTGCAATTTCCCCATTTTGGGTCCTTTTCCCATCAATACAATTCCCCCAATAATCAGAGACTACAAGGCTAATTTGGTGATGAGCCTTTCTGAACACAGAGAAGTCAATCCTTGGGCAAAAAGCACACAGTTTGTTCCTCTTATTGATCTATGAGACTTGCCTGACTGGCAGTACATGTACAGCTTATGCTCTCCTGGCACAGCCCTTGGGAACCCTAAACTATCTCTACACCATGATGAGGTATCAGAGAAATTTCATGGAGAATGGAGGGAATAATTATTTTCTTGTTTTCTGTTTCCCTTTCTAAGCAGAGATCAGAGACCAGAAAACTGAAGAGAAGAGCTTTTCAGACCAAGATAGAGAAACATCCCGGCAGAAGAGGAATGTTAAGAGCTCTTTCAGAAACACATAGCAAAGGCAGAGTTGTGTCTGCCCATATGGTCCAAGAGAGAAGTTTAGAGAATTAAAACTGCCTCCAGTCTTTCCCCTTTCCTATCCATTCTCTAATAGTTGCCAAACTGTTGTCCTTATAGCAGCTTCAATGGCTCTTAGTTCCTTCTCGAAGAAAATATGAAATCATTTTCTTGACATTCGAAGACCTTTCCAGACTGACTGTACAATATGCCCTTTTACATATATCAAGTTCTAGTCAAAACTGGCCCAGTTGATTTATTAAATATATTACATTTATCTCCCATTTCTATGCCTTTATATAACCTCATATTTGAAATTTCCTCCCTCATCTCTTTTAACTCTTCAAATATTAGATTTTATTCAAAACTTATCTGAGGGGGCAGCTGGGTAGCTCAGTGGACTGAGAGCCAAGCCTAGAGATGGAAGGTCCTAGGTTCAAATCTGGCCTCAGACACTTCCCAGCTGTGTGACCCTGGGCAAGTCACTTGACCCCCATTGCCTAGCCCTTACCACTCTTCTGCCTTGGAACCAATGCACAGTATTGATTCCAAGATGGAAGGTGAGGGTTTAGGAAAAAAAAAATTATCTGAAATATAAGTCCTTTCTCTCCTCCTTCTAAGCCTTAGAATCCTCCTGAAATTTCTATCTATCTATCTATCTATCTATCTATCTATATTTATATATACATATATATTACATATTCATCTGGTTATATCTCCCATCCCCAAATTGTATGCAAGATCATTGTTGTTGATCAGTTATTTTCAGTCATGTCTGATTCTTGGTGATCCAATTTGGCATTTTCTTGCCAGAGAAACTGGAGCAGTTTGCCATTTCCTTCTCTAGCCCATTTTACAGATGAGGAAACTAAGGCAAACATGGTTAAGTGACTTGCCCAGGATCACACAGCTAATATGTGTCTGAGGCTAGATTTGAATTCATGAAGATGAGTCTTCTTGACTCAAGGCCTGGTACTCAATACACTGAGTCACCTAACTGCCCTGTGCAAGCTCATTAAAGAGTAAAAAAATATTCACTTTTTGTCTTTGTGTTTCTAGCATGTAGCAGGATGCCTGGCACATAGTAGATGCTTAATAAATATTTGTCAAATTAACTAATTAATGTGTAAAGCCATCATTTCATGTGCAAAGTCATACTCCTTTGTTTTGTGGATTTTTTTTTTACTCCTGAAAGGGACAGAAAGAGCCAATTTGTATGTTAAATAATGATAAAAATCAGCTTGAGGGGGAAAAAACAGTGAATCAGATAAATGTGCTTGAGGAGAGACACTATTTTGAGAGGGCTGAAAAGAGATCAGCCTCCTTCAGAAGCAAAAGCCCTGATGGAATGTGGGGATGGTTTCAAGACACTGTTGGCCATCAGTTTATTTGCATATGATTTTTTAAGGATTTGAAAGATATGAAATGGAAGAAAAATAGAAATCAGATAACCGTTTGGGGAATGTGGGATGATTATGTGAGAACTGTTGGGGTCATACCTGAGAGAAAGTAAATTTTTTGAGTTTTTCATTACTGAGGTATTAGAGGCTGAGCTGCAAAGCTGATGCAGGCAGCGTTTTGATGGAAAGGCTGCCCTAGCACTCAAAGGATACGAACAAATATGTCTCAAAAGAATTTCAAACTATTAACAAGCACAAGCTCCAATTCACTAATAATAAGACAAATGCAAATCAAAACAACTCTAAGGTTTCACCTCCCACCCAGATTTTTGACAAAAATGATGAAAGATGGAAATGATCATTGTGGAAGGATTGCAGAAAACCAGGTATTTGGGGGGGGGGCTCTAAAAGGGTACAATTGTTCCAGAAAATAATTAAAATGATGTAAATAAGGTGGCCAAAATGATGCTTTTTGTCTCAGATACACCACTGCTACATGCATGTCCCAAGCAAGTAACTGACAAAAGGAAGGGCTTCGCATATACCCAAATATTGGAAATGACATTTTTGCGGTAGTAAAGAACTAGAACCAAAGTATATCTCCATCCATTAGAGAATAGCTCAACCAATTGCGGTACAGAATAATAATAATAATAATAGCTACTAGTAGCTGATCTTTATAAAGAGCTTACTATATGTTAGGTCCCGGACTAAGTGTGTTGCAGTTTTCTCATTTGATCCGCACAATAACCCTAGCTGATAGGTGATAGGATTATCTCCCTTTTACATGTGAGGAAACGAAAGCAAAAGAAGCCAAGTGACTTCCCCAGGGTCACACAGCCTGGGTTTGAGTCAGAATATGAACTCACATCTTCTTGGCTCCAAGCCTGGTACTCTACCCACTCTAACATCTCACTGCCTCTATGTGATTGTAAAGAAATAAAAATGTAACAACTACCAAGAAGCATGGAAGCACTTATGTAAACTGATGCAGAGTAGATACAAGAGAACATACAAAACAACCATAATAATATACAGCCTAAATTGAGGTAATAAAACAAATGATAATGGTTATGAAATGATGAAACAATCAAAAAAGAATAGACCGATAAATAGAAGGAATTAGCTTAGTCCCAAAGAAGAGATATGAAAAAATACCTCCCAGTGTGCCTTTGTGGAAGTAAGAGCTTCACAGTTTAGAGAATTTTACTATAATGTAAGATTTTTTCCTATGTATTGAGCAATTTTGCAAATTTGTCTTGTCTTCCTTTATTACCTTTGTCTTTAAAAAAAAAAACCTTTGGGGGGGGCAGCTGGGTAGCTCAGTGGATTGAGAGCCAGGCCTAGAGATGGAAGGTCCTGGGTTCAAATTTGACTTCAGATACTTCGCAGCTGTGTGACCCTGGGCAAGTCACTTAACCTCTGTTGCCTATCCCTTACCACTCTTCTGCCTTAGAACCAATACACAGTATTGATTCCAAGATGGAAGGGAAGGGTTAAAAAAAACTTTTACTTTAAAGGATAGTTTTCTGTGTGTTTTGGAGAAACCATCATGCAAGGATGAAATATCAAGAAAATCTCTTTTTGAAGAACCAGTGGAATCATTGAGACTAATTTTGTATATAAAGGAATCATACTGGTAGGAGCTTGGGTACTACAGAAGGGTATCTTCCTCTTACACACACATGCAAACACACATACACACACACACACACACACCATGATTAACCTATAGGACCATGAGGATATCTGCTTGTAAACTGTGGCTACCCTGATACTTATATTCTGTGGGCAAAAAAAAATCTGACATGATGAAGGCAGGTTAGAGGTGAGTGAGGCACCCCCGATAAATAAAGAAGGAAGATATGGGGATTATGGGATGCCACACCAAGAGACACTAAATGACCTTGGAGGGGGTTCCAAAAATAGATTTTTATATCCTTCATTTTTACTCAATGCATATTATAAAGTTAAGAATAACTTACTTATTCTCAGCATTTTCACTTCTTGTCGCCCATGTCTAAAATCGGTTCCTCTTCCTCTCTACCTCTTGGCTTCCTTGACTTTCTTCAAGTTCTATCTAAAATTTCATCTTCTACAGGAAGCCCCTCTTAATCCTCCTTAATTCTGGTGCATTCCCTTTGTTGATTATTCCAATTTATTCTGGGTAGAGCTTGTTTTTCCACCTTTGTGTATGCCCCCATTTTAGATTGAGTTCCTTGAGCACAGCAACCATCTTCAACCTGTTAATGCTTAGTATCATACCTAGCACATAGTAGGTACTTAATAAATGTTTATTAATTGACTGACATTAATTATGTTATAAAATAAAATCAACTTTCTAACGAAAACACAATGGTACACTGATATGACATGACATTCTTTGGGAGCGATTTTCTCATTGTATTTTCAACAGAATAGGTGGCACAATGGATAGAGCACTAACCTAAAGTCAACTTCATCTTCATGAGTTCAAATTTAGCCTCAGACACTTCCTAACTGTGTGACCCTTAGCAAGTCAATGAACTCTGTTTGCCTTAGGTTCCTCATCCACACAAGGAGCTGGAAAAAGAAACAGCAAACCACTGCAGTATCTTTGCCAAGAAATTCCCCAATGGGGTCACCATGAGTCAGACACAACTGAAAGGTGATTGAACAACAACAATTTCTCTGAGAAAAGTAAAAAAAAAAAGAAAGAATTATCCCTGTGCCAGAAAGAAAGAGTATTAAAAATTTAACAATAAAAGATTTAGGGTTAGAAGAATTTTTTGTTTTCATTTCTGAGGTAGGTGATATACAGAACAGGTTGTCCTTCTTCTCCCTATTGTGGCTAACAGCTGAGAGAGGTGGTGGGAGATCACAAAATCTCAGGGTTGGTCAGGAACTCAGCGGTAATTGAATATAACTTATATCTAAGCAAAAATTTCTCCATTGAAAAATCCTCCTACTGACCATCTATGTAGCCTTTGCCTGATGATCTCTAATCTACAATTGTTCAAGACAATCTTTACATCTGAGGTAGCTCTGTTGGGAAGTGGTGAATTGCAAACCTCATTCTGCCTCTTGGAAACATTCTCCCATTGCTCATAATTCTGCCCTCTGGGGCTAAGCAGAGTATATTTATTCCCTCCTCTACACAATAGAATTCTAAATAAGTGAAAATACCTATATTGTCCCATGTATTTTCAAGGTTAAATGTCTCTCTTCCTTTAACTTCTTTTTTCACATGGTAAGAATTCAAGTCTCTTCATCATCCAGGGTTCTGCATCTCTACATGATTTTCATTTTATCCCCATCCTTCCAGAATTCTTGATGCAGTCTGATCAGGGCAGAGCATAGTCACCACCACTCCCCAATATATTCTTAGCTCTAAAAACTACATTTCTCTTAAAAACTTTTTTGTTGCTTGATCACACTACTGACTCACATTGAGATTGTGGTCCACTGACATCCCCAGATCTTTTTCAAATGAATTATAAACCAGCCATGCTTCCCTCAACTGGAAGAGACATTCCCTATGGGATCACAAGTCCCATTACTTTTGAATTACATTCTGTTCTTTACATGTTAATGATGCCACCCTCATTGTTGGGAGAACCTGTGATTTGCTTCCCCGAGATTTAAGATGTGTGTTTACTAATTCATATCTTCCTATCACAAATGATCATGAGCAAATGGGCTAGCTGAGGATAAAGATGCAACTTGTGATCAGAGAACATAATCTGACTACATGATCCATATGGGAATCTTAGCAACAATTTGAAGCTCATTTAAACCATGACTAAAATGAATAAAATGAAATTTCAAAGCTGCATTGGTTGCTAGTGTCTGAAGGAGGATTCAAACTCCAGTCTTCCTGACTCCAAGTTCAGCAATGCATGCTGCCTATGCCAATGAAACCACAGATCCAGTGCCAGTTCTGATATCCAAGGCACTGTATTGGTTCCTGAGGGGAACCCAAGGTTAAATCACAGAATCCTATTGTTAGAATGGATCTCAGTGGCCCTCTAGACTATCTCATAACTCAAAGGGAGTCTTCACTCTACCATTCCAGACAAATTGATCTTCCTAGATCTCCTTAAAGAGCTCCAAAGAGAAGGAAGCCCCATTCCCTCCTGAGGAGCTCCTTACAGTTTTGGACAATTCTAATTGTAAGGAAAACGTATCCCGAAATCCAGCTGAAATGGGCATCATTGCAATATCCATAATGAAAATACCGCCCTGCCCTGAAGGTGTGAGGGAGAAGCAGTAGCCATTACCCTGCAGAGTCACAGAGAGGAAGAGCAGTCCTTTCAGACAACACTGGGGGCTTGTGGGAGAAGCCCCACCTGAAATAACCTGCAGTTAATGATCTCTCCAAGCCCCCAGGCAGCAGGGGGCCAGATGACAATTCCTGATGCAGCAGCAATACCTCCTCTCCTTCCTCCCCCTCCCCGTCGTCCCATCTGTTTCTTCCCCCCATTGGTGCTGACACAAGCAGTTTGGCCATCACTACATGTGAAAAGATAACTGTGAAATCTACCCGCGTTGGGAGGTTAGGAGCCAAAGGCCAACTGTACGGGATTGTAAAGACTGAGCTGAGATCAGTACCAGGGCTAGAGACCAGCAAGACAGGTAACAAGCTCAGGATTGGAAACATAGTACATTTTTTTTTTAATCCTTTATAAATATACTCTAGAAGCAGGGCAACATAATGCTTTGAGGGCTGATCTCAGGGTCAAGAAGATCTGAAGTCCAAGTCCAATTTCTTAGAGAAATTGCTGGCTGTGTGACCCTGAACAAGTCCCCTAACCTCTCAATGCAGTTAGAATTCTAAATTACAGAAGTTACCACTCTGCATTGGCAGATGTTTCTGTACCTAGAATTTCTCTCAGATAGAGGGATTTTGGAGGCTAGAAATACATTGCATGGGTTTCTTTTGAGAGTAGTCATCACATCCACTGGAGAGAGGGCTCAAAGTCTCCAGTGGATAATATCAGATTGGAGTTGATGTCTATAAAAACTGCCTCTGGCAGCAGACAAATATTTTGATCTTATCTCTCTCTCTCTCTCTCTCTCTATATATATATATATATATATATATATACATATACATACATATATATATATATATGTATGTATATGTATATATACATATATATATGTATGTATGTATGTATGTATTAGTCTTGTGGGGTGGGCAGTGTAGACAAGCATGGTGGAAGAACTGGGAAGAAGAAGACAGGAATCACCAAGCCAAGGAAGCAGCAGTTAGGAGTGAAAATAAAGACAGCATTCACATAGAAATGGAAGAGTCAATCAAGCCCTGAGGCAACAGAAGATCAGGAAAGGAGTTAAGTGAAAAAAGCATTATTAGGGAGCATGAAGTTCAGAAGGCAAGTAGTAGCTTGTCTTATGAATATTTTTGTTCCTTTCTGGCTTGGAGATTTAGTCACATGTTGAGATATATAGGTGGTTCCATAGGTAGAGTGTAGGACTTGGAGTCAAGAAGACAGTTCAAATCTTGTCTCAGACATTTCCTAGCTGGGTCTGTCCCTGAGCAAATCACTTAAGCTCTTTCAGCCTCAGTTTCTTCATTTGTAAAACCAAGATAAGAATAGCACTGTTCTCAGGGGTTGTTGTGAATATCAATAGCTTAAGACTTAGTAAATACTTCCAGGAGTCATTAAAGTCTTCCAAATGGTCTCTTTATTTTAAGACACTTTTTGTTTCCAATCTATCCTTCCCAGAGCTTCCAATAGATATTTCCACCATTTCAAAAGACAGACACAGAGACAATGAGAACATTTATATTTTTAAAACGGGGAGAAAGGAAAGCCTTCCCAGATGAGTACCTAGAATAGAGAATTGAGTTCCATTCAACATCTAACATGGTCACTCTGCCTCCCACCCCTAAGAAAAGAAAGACATATCAATAGGGTGAATGAAAAGTGGACAGGAATGTCAGGGTGTTCATCACCCACTGACCAGGACCATATCATTTCCAACTCAGTCTTCAGTTGGTTTTAAAATAAAATGCAAGTTCCCTTCAGAATCTGCCTTCCACCTACCCACTCAGGCTTATTATCCTTTTCTCCCCTTCATGCACTCACTTTTCATTTAAAAAAACTGGACTAGGTGCTGTTTCCCATAGGCCACAACTCATCTCCACTCACTTTGCCTTTGAATAGCATGCCCAGAATTCCTAAAATACACGCATGACTTAATTCTACTTCTTGGAATTCTTGTCTTTCTTCAAGTTTCAGCTTAGGTGTGTTACACAAGGTCTTTCCTCATCTCCCCATGTATTAATACCCTCTCCCTGCAAAGAAAAAAAAAACTATTTTGCCTGTACTCCTAATACTGAACATTTACATGGCAGGCAGCAGAGTATAATGGTTAGTAAGCCCTCAAGCCCTGGATTCAAGTCCCCTATATGACACATATTTGGTGTGTGACCTTGAGTAGGTCACTGAATTTCTCAGTGCTTTAGGAAATTAAGTCTATAAAAGGCAGAGAAGGACTCAACATTTTATAAATTCTTAGACTAAGTTCCTCACTGATAATTCCCTATACTAGTTAAAAGAGAAAGAGAGAGATGAAGACAGAGAGAGAGAAGACAGAGACAGACAGAGGAGAGAAAGAAAAAAGAGAAAGGAGAGAAATGAGAAAGAGAGAATCTGTGTACATATGCACATGTGTGCATGAGCACATATGTGTATATATTATAAATCTGTGTGCATATATATATGTGCCTCTATATATGAGCATATAGATAAAGGTGAGAATACATACATATGCACACACGTGTGTGTTTATGTGACATGTAAATGTATGTAGTACACATAAAACCTCCATGTACATATTGATTCTCTCAGTAGGATGTAAGCCTCTTGAGGGTAGGATCTGTTTTGTTTTTGTTTGTCTATATCTAGCATCTATCACAGAACTTTAATTAAGGCTTGTTGAATTGAATTGCCTGAAACTGTTTAGTTCTTAGACATTGTTGTCACTGCCATGATGTCATCCCATTCTTTCAGAACCTGTACACTTCTCCTATTGCTTCTAGCCCCCATTTGCTTGGTATCATGCGATAAAGGACTCTGGCAAAAACAACTCCCTTCTGGTTCCTGCCTGAATGAGTCTCCCAGGGTGGCTGTACACCCAAGAGCTGAATCTCCCCCTCCGCCTAGGACTCCTCTTTTGAGGGAGGAGGGCTCACTCAGTATCAAACTTAAACGGACACTGAAAAATTCCTTCTGAAAAATAGAAACCCCTGAGCTTAGAATGAGTTAGAAAATTTGTTAGGTTTGACACAGATTACAACCTCCCAACCTGCCCAATTTATACAACTCTTAGGGGTAAAGGAAAGGAATAAGCATTTATTAAGCACCTTCTTTTACTGTGATGAGTGCTTTTACAAATACCTCATTCAATCCTCACAACAACCCTGGGTGGTAGATACTGTTTTACAGATTAGGAAACTGAGGCAGCAAAGGTTAAATGTTCAGGGTCACACATCAAGAAAGTGTATGAGGCAGGATTTGAACTCACTCCTGATTCCAAGTTTAGCTCTCTTTCTACAGGGCCACCTAACTGCCAGCTTTTTTTTCTCCTGACATTATGAGGCTCACTTTTCATCCCTAATCCTTGTAATGGAACCAGTTCATCTTTTCTTTCCAGCAGATATTTTTCTTCAATAACACCTTTTCCTCTTGTCCTTCAGAGGTCTCAGTGGTCATTTGCTCCTTGAATCCACCAGGTGCTGACTCTCTGTGTGCTACTCATTTTTTTCTTCTTCAGAGACGTCTGTATCCCATGTCTCATTGCCATAAAACAACACTGGGAGAATGCTGGTATTGAAAATATGGCCCTTTATTGCCATTTAAAGAATGAGTTAAAATGGGAAGATACCAGATGGCTCAGGCTTCCTCCCTCAAACTCCCCATGCATACCCCATGGCCTCAATGTGTCCCAGAATTTTTTATTCCCTCCATCCCTTCAACTAAAATTGATTTTAAATAGTCACTCAATATATAGTTTTCATTGCCCCAAGCAAGTTTTTGAAGTTTGCTCTAGGCATGAAAAATGTCAACAAAGATGGCTCTGAGGAATGCCAGCTGGATAGCCCACAAGTTCCCCTGGTATTCACATACTGTTTGTGTTCCTAGAGGCTGACACTACAGCATGGACATTACACAGGAAGAGAAGGCACATAAACAGCAATCTCTGCTGTCCCAAGAAGCTCTTACAATCAATGAAACCACAAATCCTCTGAAGTATTGAAGAAGGATGAGATCATTATACACACCATTTCTGGAAGATGAATCTGCTTTTTAGGTCAAGTGGGTGCTGCTCTTTGCTCTCCTGCCTCCTTCCTTGTTATTAGTTTTTAGAACCTTGATCTCATTTCTCTATTGCATTTTTCCTTGGAAATAAAAAAATGAAATGCAGGCATTTCCCAAGTTAAGGGGACCTGGTACATACAGATGTAATAACAAACTGCTTTCCCTGCTCTCCCCACATCCATCTAAATTCTATCACTCTTTTTTTTCCCCCTTCTTAGACTTTCTCCTTTTCTTCATTCCATATCCATATTGAAACTCAATTCTAAGTACAAGAGTATTATTGGTGTTGTTCTTCAGTCATTTCAGTTGTGTCCAACTCTTTTTTTTTTTGGCCAAGATATTGGAGTGGTTTTCCATTTGCTTCTCCAGTGGATGAAGGCAAACAGAAGTTAAGTGACTTGTCCAGGGTCACTTGGCTGGTAAATGTCAGAGGCCAGGTTTGAACTCAGATCTTCTTGACTCCAAACCCAGCCCTCTAACCACTGTACCACCTAACCATCTAACTGTATTTTAGTGTTATATTATGGCCAATAATAAACTCAGAGCTAGAAACAGTCTTACAGGTCATTGATTCCAAACCTCTGATTTATACACAAGTAAAATAAGACACTAAAAGGAGAAGTGCTATTTGGCCAGGGTGGGAAGGGCAACAAGCAGCAGAAGTGGAATTTGAACTCAGGTTCATTGTGCTTTACACTCCTCCAAATGGAAAGGAGTCAAATATGAAGAAGAGGCATTACTGGGCAGGATATTATTGGCAAAAATAACCACATAAGCAAAAACCTCAAATATAAAAAAGGAGATTCTCTAGTATTTGAAATAATCCAGAAGTCTTTTTAAGGATTGCCATAAAGAGGCAGCTCAGTATAGTACAATAAGGCTCTGACTTGTGAAAACCTGAGTTCAAATCCCTCCTCAAATATTTATTAACTCTTGGATTCTGGATATCTTTTTTAGCCTTTCTGTGCTGAAAGAGAGAGCTTATAATGGATATTCCCTAGCATCTTTTCCATCCTTCAATCTATGATACTCATTTATTATACCTGATGTTCCTTATACCTGAATTCACAGGTTAAGAGATAGAAGAAAGCTTCAAGATCATGTGATCTACACAACCCATTTTACAACTAAAAAAAAGAGGGCTCTTAAAATGAAGCAACTTGTCTAAGATCACTCATATAGTGAATGGCAAAGCCAAGGCTTTTCACTCTGAATTCCACCACCTTTCCCCCTACACCAAGAATATTATTATTTCTTATTATGTATTTACTGATTTTCTGCTTTGACTTAAGTACTACTCTTGCTAGGGAAATTTTCTACTATTTTTCATTGCAGAATCACTTAACTCCACTACATTCAAGGTTCAACAGGCTCTGGTGGACTAGCCTGGGAACCTACCAATGTTTGCAACATGGTTCTGGAACATGTTTTGCTGATTCCAAACCCCTTACCAAGGAACTTGGAGAAGTCAGGACAATTTCCTTCTGCCTGGTACATTCAAGGCTAAATGGGATTTCATGAACTAGACTGGGAACCTGACCATATTTGCAACATGGTTCTGAAAAGCAAATGATTGGCTAGTTCCAAACCCCGAATGCTTTGCTGGCTCCAAGTACCTTCCTGTTACAGGGAGAAGCGAGACACATTCAGGAGGAGTCCACATCTAAGGAATTACAAGGTGTCTCAATAAATTTAAAGAGGTTTATTAGTGACATTGATGGCCAGGAGGCAGCTTTCCAGTGGAAGTCAGCCTCTCCTCAGTACAAGAGGATGGAGCTAATAAAGATTTTACTGGAGGGCCGGGGAAGTGACAGAAAACAAGGGAGAAGAGGCTTGTGACTTCATGGGACTTTGAGAGAAGGAATCTGGGGTTGGCACGTGACCTCGAGGATGGGTGACTATAGGGGAAGGACCTGAGCTGGACAAAGTTGTCTGGGCTCAGAAGTATGGAACAGGTACGCCATCTTTATCCTTTTACTGGAGGTCATCAGAGATGGTCCTCTCTGGCCAGACCAGTGTAGAGGAGTGCTTCATTTGTCCGCTGGAACTTCTGGGTTTTCTGTGTCCCCCTCCATCTCTCCTTACCAAGGAACATGGAGACGTAGGGACAATTTCCCTTCCAGTCCCAATTCCATTTTTGTCGATGCTCCATATGTCCACTAGGTGGCATCCACAACCTAGATTTAATCTTTGCCTCCTTGACTGTAAAAGTTCATCTTTCCTCACAAGGGCTTAAAAGCTTCTCTCAAGCCAGTGTCAGACATCTTTGAGATCTATGTTACCCAGGAAGCCTCTGGGATTTCTTAACAGGCTGCTCCTGAATGGATTCAAAAGGCAAGTCTGAAGGTTCTTGCTTTTGCTCATTTGAATACCAGAGCTGCACCGGTCAGCAAATTCACAGGGCTTCTTTTCAAGGTTTCCTTTGTAGCAGCCTTCACAGCAGTTGTGCCCCCCCTGCACACATTTCCCCAGGCTGCCTGACCTCTTTGGGGGGCCTCCCCCACTATGGGTTGGCCCATTAAAGCCTGAGAAGTAAGTTCTTGTCATCGAATACCCCCCAGGGGCTTGCCAACTTCTTTCTCTTTTAAAACTTCTCACACCAAGAATCTCTTATTTGCACAGGGAATTGCACATTAAATAACAATCCAGAGGAAGCTGTTTGTAACTCTCCAAAGAGAACGGAAACCTCTTAACCAAACAAAATCCACTGGCCCTATTTTGGTTTGTTTGTTTGTTTGTTTTCCATGCAGATTGTTTGCCATTTGCCCTTTGAAAGACCAAACTACCTAAGGCAGGGGGAAAAGCCTCCATAGCTAAAAGGATTCTGATCTGAGTAAAGGAAGACCTGGAGCCAGAAGGGACCTCAGGGACCATCTGATCTCACCCCCTACTTTTACAGATGAGGAAACTGAGGCCATGGACATTTAGCATCTTGCCTAATGTCACTCAAGTAGTAAATTCTAGAGGCAAGATTGGACCTCAGATCCTCTGTTTGGGGTGGTGGGGGTTCTTTTTAATTTGACCAAATTATAAAGCAGTCAGTTCTGAATCTCAACATTTCCAGTATCCCATTTCAAGCCTAGATTATAATGGCTGGCATAGAATTAAGAATCATAAACTTGGCAGCTCTCTAAGGTTCTAAATTACAAGGACAGTGGTGATTTGCATTGGAAGAAGAAGGTTCCTTTCCTAGGAACCCTTGTATCAATGAAAGCGCAGAGCCGACCAATCCTTAACCCTCTCTCTTTCCCTATTCTCCTTCCTCCCCCTCCCCTTATCCCTAAAGCTATTAATTCAAATATGTATAAATACATATAATCTTTGAGTATGTATATGTGTGTGTGTGTGTGTATCTTTGGAGATATAGCCCCATAGATAGATAACAGATGATAGATAGATGGATGGATGGATGGATGGATGGATGGATGGATGGATGGGGAGAGAGAGCAAGGATAGATAGATTAGAAAGATAGATAGATGGATGGATGGGTGGATGGATGGATGGAAGGATGGATATCTTTGGTCCTTACCTTCTGTTTTAGGATCAATTCTAAGAGGGAAAAGCAGCAAGAGCTAGGCAATGGGAACAAAGTAATTTGCCCAGGGTCACCCAACGAGGAAGTGCCTGAGGCCAAATTTGAACCCAGGTCCTCCCAAATCCAAGCCCAGTGTCCTATCTACTGGGCTACCTAGCTGCTTGCTCAAAGATATTTTCTATATATCTCCTTTCTACTGAACATAGGAGAACATTTAAAGAACTAGCTGATGGTAAAGATAGAAGGTAGTGGAACCTGGAACATTTCAGTTCAGTTTATTAGTTTAGGGAGAATGTAATTTGTTTAAAGGAAGAGGGGTAGGACTATTTATTTGTCTGTCACTTTGCTTTTGTTTTGGGTTTTGGGGCTGTTGTGTTCCAATACCTGCCCAGGACTTAGTAAATGATTGTTCAAATTAACTTGCTTTTGCTGTTGATGCTGTTATTCAATTGTTTCAGCTGTGTCTGACTCTTCTTGGCCCCATGTGGAGTTTTCTTGTCAAAGATGCTGGAGTGGTTTGCCTTGCCCTTCTCCAGCTCATTTTATAGATGAGAAAACTGAGGCAAACCCTTGTCCAGAGTGACCCAACTAGTAAGAATCTGAGGCCAGATTTGAACTCAGGAATAAGAGTCTTCCTGACTTTGGCACCACCCAATCCACTACACCACCTAGTTGGCTGGGCTGCCATGTCTATATGTAGCCATCTAGCTGCCATGTATAGAAGACAAATATATAAATATATACATATACATAATATACATAATATATTCTATATATCAATACATACATCACAAATGCACATAGACATGTGTATACACACATAGGATGTCCTAAAAATCAGTACAATATTCTCTTAAATGCTCACCCCTCACTAGCACCGTTGGAGTATATATACAATTTGCCAAACACTAAGTGTACCGGATCTCATCTGAGCCCCATAACAAGCTGGGGAAGTTGGTATTAAAACTATTATCATCCTCCCTTCACAGATGCAGAAATAACGGCTTAGCGAGGTTAAGTCACTGCCAAGTAAGTATCAGGTACAAGACTAGAACCCAATCTTTCATGGCTTCGAATTCAGAACCCTTCCCAAGACACCATACTACCTCTCCAGTGGGTAGCCAAAATATCAAAGAGCCACCTAGCATAATGAGATTGTTTTTCTATTCCATGCCACAAGTTCTAATAAGACAATAAAGAAAATGAACACTGAGTTTGGAATCAAGATTTGCGTTCAGTAATAGTTATGCAGCTACTACTATTACTACTACTACTACTACTAATAATAATAATAGCAACTATCATTTACATAGTACTTCAAAGATTTAGGGCCTTTTACTTATGTTATCTCATCTTTTCCCCCACAATCCTGGGAGGTTGGTACTATTATTAATATTGTACAGATCAGGAAACTATGGCAAGCAAAGGTCAAAAGACTTGCCCAGGATAACACAACCAGTAAGTGTCTGAAGCTAAAATTCACATCTCATCTCTGATCTTCCACCACCTCTACAGTTGTGAGCAAGGAATGCCAACTCTATGGACTTCAGTTTCCTATTCATACAGAGACTCAGTTGGACAATTTGGTGTTGGTCTTGGCCCTGCGACTGTTTTCCCTCTGTTTTATGAGAGCTTGGACTCATCCATAGTATTAAGCAAAAGATTTTCTAAATAGAAAAGGCTCCATCTCAAAGTATGCCAGACATGTTTAATCACCAGAAGAGTAGATATAATGATATCATGCTGCCAAGACATGGCATCCTTAGTCTTTCCATTGCATTTTTGGTGGTAGTGGGATATGATGCAAATTGTGCTGGGTCTGGATCCAGAATAGAACTAGTTAAATCCTGCCTCTGACTCTTTCTAGCAATACAACCATGGATAATTCATTGAGTATCAGTTTCCTCAGTTGTAAAATAGGAAAAATAATACCCATGTTGACTACCTCAGAGGGTGGTTGTACAGATTAAAAGAAGGAATGGATATAAATATAGATGTCATTTTTTCTTCTAGTATGTTAAAACAGTAGGAAATATTCATTGAACTTGACTGAATTAACTCCATTTAAAAGCCTCCTTTTTAATGGCACTGTCTGATTTTAGCAGATTTTCACTCATTAAAATTGTACATAAAGTTAATAAGCATTTATTAAACACCTATGATGTGCCAGGCATAATTCTTGATTCAAGGGGGAAAAAGTTTCAAGGGTAATTTTCTTGCTTTCTTATGAATCAAAACAAGAGAAAATATGGCATAGCTAGTTAACTCAGAGAAAATCAGATTATATATATATATATATATATACACTTCAGGAAATCATATATTTAAAGCTGGATGGGACCTCCTCAGAGGTCATTCACACAAACCTCCTCATTTTACAGTTGGGGAAACTGAGGTCCAGGAAGGTTAAGAGATCTGTCCAAGGTCCCAAAGGGAATACATGCCAGAAACATAATTTAAATGATTGGAGATGTAGACTCTAAATGATCTCACTAGTGCAAATATCAATAATATGGAAATAGTTCTTGATCCATGACACATGTAAAACCCAGTGGAATTGTGCCTCAGCTATGGGAGGGAGGTGGGAATAGGGGAAGAAAAGAACAAAAATCTTGCAACCATGGAAACATATTCTAAACTAATTAATTAAATAAAAATTCCCAAAACTTAAAAAAAGAGAAACAGAATTTAATCCTAGAATTTGATTCCTGAACCAGAGTTCTTACATTTTATCACTCTGTATCTAGGTGGACTTAAGCAAAACATTTGATGAAAAATATCATGCCATATAGAAAAGATAAAGAAATATGAACTAGATGACACATATGAACTTAATCCCCAGGGGCTAAAGAGGGATATTTTGCTACATTAGAATCTATTCCATACCCAGAACTGATCTTTGTGCTTTCATAACAGTTTGAAAAGAGATCTTCAGTGGAACTTGAACTCAAGCTTTTTAACATTTTTTTTTATCAATGATTTGGCCAAAAGCATTTAATCTAATATTACATGAATTGTTGTCATTAACTGACTCATTGATTGATTAAAGGTCTAAGTATGTTTAATATGAAAAAAAGAAGATTCAAGGTGGGGGAAGAAGGGCAGAAAAGAGGATAATAAGTGTTCTTAAGATGTCATGTGGAAGAACAACTGGATTTGTCCTGATTAGTCCTAAAGTTGGAACCAGAGGTAAATGGCAGAAGTTGCCAAGAAGAAAACTTAGACTTGAGCTACCCAAAAAGTAGAATGAGATAGCCGGCCACTTCATTTCAAGGACTTCAAACCAAAGCTAATTAGAAACAGCTAGGTGGTACAGGGGCTAGAACACAGGACTTGGAATCAGGCCAATCTCAGTTGAAATCTAGTCTCTGTATAAGTCCAGATCTTGCACAAATAACCTCTGTCTGCTTCATTTTGCTCAGCAATAAAATAGGAATAATAATAGCATCTACCTCCCAGAATGGCTGTGAAAAAGATCCAATGTGACAAAATTTGCAAATTAAACTTGTGCATTTTAAAGCAATATATAAATATGAGCTATTCTTATATCCATTTTTCTATTCCATAGTATTAGTCTATTCTATAATATTTGTATGATTGTATTTTATAATATATCATATTATATTCATTTATATATTGTATTATATTGTATTATGTTGTTATGTTATGTTATATCATATTCAATTCTATTCTATTCAATTCACTTATATTATAGTGTTATGTTATGTTATGTTATGTTATGTTGCATTACATTATGTTGTGTTATGTTATGTTATATTCACTATTTTTATTATCGCCAGCCACTTTTGTTGTATTTCAAGACTCTTTTGCAGCTATGGCTTGGACTGGATGCCAATGAGGTCATTTCTACTCCCAAATTCAGTGATTCCATGAAGTCTGACCCAGACAGCACAAGCCCTCTTTCTGTTTCTATAACCCACCATACCGTACATTACTTTGTAACAGTAGAGTAATTACTCAATACATAAAGCATCTCAGTGGAATTTTAAATGTTAGGTATCAAAATACACACTAAAAACTAGTTCTGCATTGAATTTGTAGTCGAACTGTCCATGGCCCACTGGCGACAGGGTCTTAAACTCTGTCTCTAATTAGATGAATAAAAAGTAATCCCCAAGGTCTAGCGGTTGTTCATGTGCCCAATTGCCCTTTTATGAATTGGGAGACTAAGACTTCCAAGGAATTGTTAGGAATCAAGAAAGGACAAAGATTCCAACTATTTTAATAGCTTGTCATAAAGGCTCATATTCAGAAAAAGGTCATGTAAGATGACTAGATTTTGAGACTTACAGAAGAGGAATAATTTTGCCATGATCAAGTGGTAACAAAGGTGGAATTCAAACCAATTTTCCTAATTATCAGATCCTGTAAGCTTTCCACTAGAGAGTTAGATGCAGAGATGAGAAGACATGAGTTCAAATCCTGCCCCTGACATTTTTAGCTGGGCAAGTCATTTAGTCTTTCTGAGTTTCAGCTAAGTTATCTATAAAATGGCTTCATCAACTATAAAATGGAAATCCTTCACAGACTTATTAGGAAGGACAAATGAGATGATGGGCATTAAGTACATCATAAAATTTAAAATACTCTAAAAGTGTCTATAATCATCAGCCCCGGTCCCCAGTCCCTTCTTCTGGAACTGATCTCAAAACATTCTGAGATATGAAATATGCCCAGTTTAGGTCCACAATAAACAATAAACCAGAGGAGAATTGCTCTAGAAAGTAAACACAGAAGATAATCAGGATAATCCCCACACACTCATTCCATCCATATTACAGTTTTGTTGAAAAGGTAAGCCTGGCATTTGCCAAGCTTCCATACGATCCTGTTATCCCCATTTCTTTATTCATGCCTCCTCCTCCCCTTTTCCTCAGTTCTCCTCTGCCAGAATACCAGGTAAACAAGACTTAGAGGATTTGGTCATTTTCCCATAAGGCGAGTTGAGATAAAAACTGACTGCCATGACATGCCGTACATATTACATCACATAAGGCAGTGCAAGAGCTGAAATTCCATCTCTGGCTGCATCATGCCTCATTCTGGCCAGTAGTGAGTTTTGCCAGCATTCCTCCATTTGGATCGTGTCTGCCTGGCCCCTGGGTTCCTGTTAAGTGGAAGACATAAAAACCAGTGGGAAGGAGGAAATCAAGGACCTGAAGGATGAATGCCATGACAACCACAGTTTACTCAGCCCTAAATTCAATTTAATGCCTTATTCTTTCACTCATCAGCTAAACGTAGCAGAACATTTGTCTAGGGGTTGAATTTACTAGTTTGGATCAATCTGAAAATACAAAATCCTTTTTCTTTAATCATAGACATTCTTTCAGGCCTGGAAGGGACCTCAGAAAGTATTTAATATAATCTCATCATTTTACAGATGGAGAAACTGAGGGTCAGAGACAAATGAGAACATATTTATAAGGAACTTAGATGTATGTGAATACACGTATATTATATATGAATACATATATCATGTGTGCACATACACACGTGTTAAAGGTCTATACATAGATGTGTTTTGTGTATATGTGCACATGTGTGCATATGCATGAAGGCAGGCATACATACAACAGATAAAGAGCTAGAAGGAACATTAGAGGTCATATGGTACAGCCCCTTCATTTTATAGATAGGGAAGCTGGGATCCAGAGGAGTTAAGTGATTTAAGCAACATCACACAGGTAGTAAATGGCAGAGCTAGAACCCAGCTCTTTGGACTCCAAAACTGTTAAGGTGATATTTTCAAGGTCAGATGAATATTAAGCAATAAAGTATTTAAGGTTAAACCAAGGACCTCAGACATCTGAAGACAAGGCTAGTTTAACATTAGCATGCATTGTCCTTTACACAGTTGTTGAAAACATTTTATAAACTTTAAAGTACTACATAATTTTGAATTATTGTTATTTCAGAATGAGAATAACAGAGTTAATGTGGCATAGTGGAAACAGGACTAGCCTTAGATTAGTTGAGAAGAACTGAGTTCAAAGTATGATTCTGACATCTATTGGTTTATTAAACAATGTATCTGTCTGTCTGAAGGAAGAGAGATGGAAAGAAAGGAGGAAGAAGAGGAGGAGGAGGAGAGACTAAGACAGACAAACAGAGGGAGAGAGAGGGAAAGAGTGAGGGAGGGAGAAAAAGACAGAAATAGAGACAGAAATAGAGACAGATGGAGGGAGAGAGAGAGAGAGGGAGACAGACAGACAGACAAAGAGACACAGAGAGAGAGAGAGAGAGAGAGAGAGAGAGAGAGAGAGAGAGAGAGAGAGAGAGAGAGAGAGAGAGAGAGAGAGAGGAAGTGATTTACCCAGGTCACACAGTAAGTATCTGAGTTCACATTTGAACTCAGGTCTTCCTGATTTCAGGTAAGTTACCTAACCCCACTGGCTGTTAGTTTCCTGATCTATAAAATGAGTGTGTGGGACTACATGAGGGACTGTGAGGTCCTTTACAGCTGAAGAGAGACAGAGACAGAGAGTGAGTGGGAAAAGCAGAGGCAGCCTTTGACTGTACACCCATAGCCAGTTTGTGTTTGTATGTATGTATATATTACATATATAAAAGTCCTTTACATGTGTATCTCATTTTGTTCTCCCAGCAATCCTGGGAGATATGTGGTATTATTATCCCTCTTTCACAAATTGGAAAACTGAGACTGCCTAAGGTCAAAGAGCTAGTAAGTTTCTGAGGGCAGATTTGAACTCAGGTTTTTGTGATTACAAATCCTGTGCTTTATCCACTGCATTGCCCAGCAGTCCCCTCATAGAAGTTCCTCCAGATCACGTAATGGTGTTTGTTTTGTTTGGGTGTTCTCACTTATCTTGGTACTTGGCACTTAACTAGTTGTTCATTTGAACCCAATACCTACTCAGTTATCAGTTCTTCCTGTTTGTGACTGTTATTGTATGGGATGGAGTTTACCAAATACAGAACTCATTAAGAAGATAAATGCTGCTGCCAGTTGCCAGTTATGTTTGCTTAAACAAGGAACTAGTCCCATCTTGATCTTCATTCCTCTTCATTCCTGTGAATATAAATAACAAGCTGAATAAAGAAGGGACTCTTGACATCTCCTTATAGTTTCCAAAGTAAGACACAGCAGAAAAGGATTGACCACTGTGTCCTAATCCAGGGAATCCTCTGTAGGGTCCAGCCAATGACTCAAATAGCCTGGTAAAATAGGGGCCATCATGGCAGAATGGAAAAAGCGGTGCCTCTGGAGTCAGGGACCTCAATTCAAATCTGGCTTTTGACACATCTCTTTGTTAGATGTTATGAATTTATAATTAACTAATTATAACTAATTACTTGCATAGTACCTTCTGTGTGCTAAGTGCCATGCTAAGTACTCTTTATACATATTATCTCATCCTCACAACTCTATGCGATAGGTGCATTTTTCTCTCCACTTTACAGAGTTTGATTTGCCCAAGTCATCCAGTAAGTGTCTGAGGCCACATTTGAACTCAGGTCTTCCTGATTTCAGGTAAGTTAGTTTCTGTTAGTTTCCTGATCTACAAAATGAGTGTGTGGGACTAGATGGGAGACTGTGAAGTCCTTTACAGCTAGCGATTTATGATCCCTCCCTACCTTTAACATGAGATTTTAAAAAATAGAGAATCTCTCTGAGCTTAGTCTGTTAAAAGCATTCATTAAACAGTTATGATGGTCACAGGTCTAAGTAAACAAGAAAAGTCAAGACCTGCCCCTGCCCTCAAGGATTTCACAGATAAATATGAAAATTCCAAAATGGATGTAGAGCCAATGGAAGTTAATCATAGAGAAGGACTGAGCAAATGTGAATATTTGGAAATGTCTCTGCAGTTCTAAAGCTGTGATCCCATAACTGTCAACACTGAAAGTCTCTTGAACATCATTTCATTTTCCTTGGATACCTCAGAAGAATTAGACTGCAGAATCTTCTGGTTCCCCCTGGGGAAATCAGTATCATTATCCTATAAACTGTGATGCTGAATGACTATGAATCATGGATACCACAGTCTCCAAGGGATCCAAATTGTGGCTTACCCAGATGGCAATGGAGAGACACATGGTGAGCATAAATAGACCATGGCATATTACCTACCCTGAAATGTATGCAAGAAACAGAGATAATATATCATCAAAGAGATGTGTGACTGACAAGAGGGGCTAGCTCGTCACTCAGGCTACTCTGAGCATTGCTTTGGTACCCACATTATGTCCATGGGTTTAGAAAACTGTTAGAATGACCCCCCCCCCCGTTACCTGCTGGGAAAGTAGGAGATAATAGCCCCACTCTACTCTGCCCTACTAAGTCCTCATCTATATGAGTATATTAATTTCTGGGTACCATATTTAAGGAAGACATCAAGAGACTGGAGACTGTCCAGGGAAGGGAAACCAGGATGAAGCTCAAGTGCTTGGCACATGAAGATGGACTTCTAGACATATGCACAGAGAAGACTTGCTGAAGATATTACAGAAGTGTTCAAATGATTAAAAGGCTTTCTTGGGGAAGAGCTATTAGACCTATTCTGTTTGGCCATTTTATAACTGGAAATTTTGTATCCTTTGGACTTCATCTCCCAGAATTCTTCCCTCATCCCAAAATTCCTTTTCCCTTTCTGTTTATGTGCATCCTTTACATTATTGTATATAAGTTTTGGGTAATGGCTCCCTCGTTCTCTTCTTTCTCCACGTGCAAAGCTGGGTGAGCTCTCCCTGTTTCTTTAGCCTTTTAATTTTTGTTATTATAAATAAATCTTATAAACATAATACTTGGAGTGATGTATATTAAATTGTAAAATCTACACCATGGAAGAGAGAACTCAGAATAATGGTTAGAAGTTACAGAGAATAACATAAACCAAAAGAAAACTTCCTAACCATGACAGTTAAAGGAGAACAGACCATCTCAAAAACTTGTAGCTTCCCCCTTAATTGGAGAGCTCCATGCACAGGGTGGAGAACCATCTATTGGGAATGATATGGAAAGAATTCTAAATCCGGTTCAGTTGGATTAAATGGCCACTGATGTCTCTTCTAGCTCTGAAATTCTTGGGTTCTCCCTTTCCAGTAGGAAGAATTCAAGATATTTTTTCAACAAGCATTTATCATAATTACAAATCAAATGCAATGTGGTACTGTGAAGTCATGAAGGAAGCCTAATATTTTTCACTTGTAGGGTGTTTTTTCTTTACTTTAATAATTGGCACATTAAGCTTTTAAAAGTCAATGACACGTGTAAAACCAGTAGAATTGTGTGTTGTCTACAGGAGGGCGGTGGGAGGAGGAGAGGGAAAGAACATGAATCATGTAACCATGGAAAAATTTTCTTAATTAATCAATAAATTAAATTTTTAAAAAGCCAGTACCTACTAGTCTTCCATTTGTTAACAACATTAACTGAGTGTGCCCTGAGAATCAGGCTCTAAAACTCCAAGTTGCATCTTGTGATATTTGAACACATGCTACAAAAGAAAATGAATTGGTTCTCAACACTTCAGTCATGGGAAAAGAATATTTGCATAGCACCGTCTACATGCTAAGCACTCATTACAAATATTTTCTCATCCTCACAACAACCCCACAAGATGGGTGACATTTTTATCCCCATTTTACACATGAGGTAACTAACTGCTATAGAGTTTAGGTAACTTGCCTAAGATTAAAGAGTTAGTAACTGCCTGAGGCCACATTTGAACTCAGGTCTAACTGATTTCAGGTCTTTAGACTCTACCCAGTTGCTTCCTGGACAGATTTTTAAAATTTTTTTTCAGTTTCACTGTCCTCCCATATACAAACTTTTAGACTGGAGATGCTCGTTTGGAGGATGCAAAAAAAACTAAAAATTATGGATATTAAGTTAAAGAAGAGAAATGACCTTTGGAAAACAAAATGATGAAAAAAAAGATAAAAGAAAATACAACAGACACAATCAGGAGTGAAACTTCTGAAACTCATTTGTCAGGAGAAAGTATAACTGAGTTTCAGGATTTAGTATATACTATTTGTGAAACCATCATTCTTATTATCATGACTTCTGCCCCATTTCTACTGTAATCCTCCTGCCACTACCCAAAACTCATTGACTTTTGGAACATGTTTTGTTAAAGTCTTTTTTCTAAAATACTTGAAACTCAACTTCTGGGAGCATGCGGTTGTTTTCGTGTATGTAGTCAAACTTTAAAATAGATTTCAACACTTGGTCGAATAAATTATGGAGAAGAAGAGGGATGGAAGAAAGGATGGAGAGAAGAAAAGAGAGAGATGGGGTGGGACAGATACTGAGAGACAGAGACAGAAAGGCAGAAAAAGGCGATAGAAACAGACAACTTGGGAATATGATATTTGACTTTTCTTGGCTAAACTTCCTCATCTATAAAATCATAGGTGACTACCACTCCCCAGCAACAGCTTTTTAACCCCTCCATATTCTCTCGGGATGTCCATGTCTAAGGTCATGGGCCTTTTGCAGTCAGAGGTGATAGTACTCTGATCACACTTTATGTGATCCTTTTTGCATATCAATTTTGCTCATTTCTCTCGATCGCTAAAATGGCACTAACAGGTAGAGTGAGCTCTAAGCATTTTAACAGAATCATAGAATTCTAGAGTTGGAAGAAGCTCAGCAACAATTGCGTCTGGCCTCTATATAGAAGCAATATACACTGTAATATACTTGATAAATGGACTTCTGATCTCTGCTGGAAGACCTCCAAGGAGCAAGAACTCACCAGCTCTAATTAGGAAGAATTTTTTTTCCCCAGACATTATGCCTAAATTTGCTTCTTTTCAATTTTCACCTATAACTCTTGATTCTGCCCTCTGAGAACAAGCAGGACAAGGTTAATTTGTCTCCTCCATGACCACACTTTACACACATGAACCAGCTATTATGCATCTCCCCACCTCCTAGTCTACTCTAGGCTAAGCACGCTCGATTCCTTCAATAAATTTCCCCATGAGATGGACTCCAGACCCTTTGCTATTTGGGTTGCCCTCCTCTGGACAATTTCCTTTTCAAAAATGTTCTTCTTAAAATGTGGCACCCAGAAAGGACCCCAAATTTCCCAGTAAAATCTAATGAACATAAAGTACAGGAGTACTATCGCTTCCCACTTATGCTCTTTGCTGCAATATGTTTACATTCAAATTTTTAATGCTTGATAATAATTTTAATAACTAACATTATAAAGCATGTAGTAGTTATCATTCACTGTGCTAAGTGTTTTACAAATATTATCTCATTAGATTCTCATAACCACCTTGGAATGCAAATGCTATTTTTATCTCCATTTTATAGTTACAGAAACTGAGGTAAACTGAAGTTAAACAGTTTGCACAAGAACAAACAGCTAGGAAATGACTAAGGTCAGATTGAATTCAGACTCTCTTCTTCTCTCTAGAAACAGCTGCCTCCTAACTCATATGGAGATTGAAATCCACTAAGACTCCCAGCTCTTTTTCACAACATACTTTTCCCTAATCTTATATTGTGAAATTGATTTTTTGGTTCCTGAATATAAAATTTTACATTCCCACCCCAATCAAATGAAAACTCATCAGATTTAATCTAATGCCTTGGGCTGGCCAAATATAGTGTGGATGGATCCCAACCATTCTGGAGGGCAATTTGGAACTATGCCCAAAGGGTCATAAAATTGAAAATAGCCTTTGATATGGTAATACCACTACTGGGTTTGCTTCCCAAAGAAATCCTTAAAAAGGGAAAGAACTACATGTACAAAAATATTTATAGCAACTCTTTCTGTGGTAATAAAGAATTAGAAACTAAGGGGATATCCAACTTTTGGGGGAGCAGCTGAACAAATTGTAGTATGTGTTGATGATGGAATTCTACTGTGCTGTAAGAAATGATAAGCTGTACCCCAAAGAGATAATGGAGAAAAAGACTTGTACAAGAATATTCATAGCTGCACTCTTTGTGGTGGCCAAAAATTGGAAAATGAGGGGATGCCCTTCAATTGGGGAATGGCTGAACAAACTGTGGTATATGTTGGTGATGGAATACTATTGTGCTAAAAGGAATAATAAAGTGGAGGAATTCCATGGAGACTGGAACAACCTCCAGGAAGTGATGCAGAGCGAGAGGAGCAGAACCAGGAGAACATTGTACACAGAGACTGATACACTGTGGCACAATCAAATGTCATGGATTTCTCCATTAGGGTCAATGCAATGTCCCAGAATAACTTGCAGGGATCTAAAAAACACTATCCACAAGCAGAGGTAAATTGTGGGAGTAAAAACACCGATGAAAAGCAACTGCTTAACTACAGGGGCTGAGGGGAAATGACTGAGGAGAGACTCTAAACAAACACTCTAGTGCAAATACAAACAACATGGAAATGGGTTCAAATCAAGAACACATGTGATACCCAGTGGAATGGTGCGTTGGCTATGGGAGAGGGAGAGGTGGGGGAGGGGGGAGGAAAAGAAAATTATCTTTGTCTCTAATGAATAATGCTTGGAAATGATCAAATAAAAAATTATTTAAAAAAAAGAAATGATAAGCAAGATGGTTTCAGAAAAAGCTGGAAAGATCTACATGAACTGTCGCAGAATGAAATAAGCAGAACCAGGAGAACATTATACACAGTAACAGCAATGCCATACGATGATGAACTGTGAAAGCATGGATACTCTCAGCAATGCAATGATCTGGAACAATTCTGAAGAAACTTATGGCAGGGAATGCTACCTATTATCATAGGAAGAACTGTTGAGAGTTAGTGGATACAAATCAAAGCATACTTTCTTTCACATCATTTTATTTAGTTTTATTTGAGGGATTTGGTTTTGTATGAGTGTGCTCTTACAATAATGACTAATACAAAAGTGTATTTCACATCCAGATCAAATTACTTACAATCTCTGAATGGGAGGGGATAGTGGGGGAGAGAGATTGTTTAGATTTTATAATTTTAGAAAATATATGTTGAAAACTGTTATTGCATATAATTGAGGATAAAATATCTTTGAATTAAAAATAAAAGAACGTTGTTAAAATATTACAAAGCATTCCCCAAATGATAAATGGTCAGAGGATATGAATAGGCAGTTCTCAGAGGAAGAAATTAAAGGGGAGGGGGAAAGAAGTTATATGAAAAAAATGCTCCAAATCACCATTGATTAGAGAAATGCAAGTTAAAAAAACTCTGAGATACCACCTCACGCCTATCAAATTGGCTAATATGACCAAAAAGGAAAAGGATAAATGTTAGAGGGAGTGTGGGAAAATAGGAAAAATAATACATTGTTCATGGAACTGTGAAGTGATACAACCATTCTGGAGAATAATATGGAACCACACCCCACAGGGGCACAAAACCCAGCAATACTTCTACTGGATCTGTATCCCAAAGAGACCAGAGATAAGAGGAAAGGACCTACCTGTCCAAAACTATTTTTTAAAAAATATCATTAAAAAGTGGCAAAGAATTGAAAACTAAAGGAGTGTCCATCAGTTGGGGAATGGATGGACAAGCTGTCCTACATGATTTTAATGGAATAGTATTGTGCTATAAGAAATGACGAACAGAATGAGTTCAGAAAAACCTGAAAAGATTGTGTGAACTGATACAAGGCAAAGTGAGAAGAAACAGGAGATCAGAATATACAGTAACAGAAATATTATTCAGTGATGATCAACTATAAAGAACTAAGCCATTATCAGAAAGGCAAGTTTCCAACATAAGCACAAGGGATTCATGATGAAAATGCTCTCCATAGCTAAAGAAGGAACTGTTGGAGTCTGATTGCAAATCAAAACTTGCCATCTTCCACCTTATTTCCTTCATGAGCTTTTTAAATGCATGTATGATATATATTATGTCACAAAATGAATGGTATGGAAATATGCATTGCATGAATGCATTAGTATGCCCTATCTTACTATTTGCCCCCTGAGGGGAGGGAAGAAGAGAAGCTGAATCATAAAATGTCAAAAAAATTGCCAAAAATGGTTTCTACATGTAACTAACATTTTTAAATGAAGCCAAACAGCAATCTAAAAAAAAAGATAAACTTTGTTAAAATCTAGATAAAGTAAATCCACAGCATTCTCCTCATCTATAAGCTTGATATCCTTGCCATAAAAAGAAATGAGGTTAGTCTGGTATTATCTGAAATTGATGAAGCTCTATCCACATATTCGCCAATTATCTCTCTCATGATCCACATAAGAACTTTGTCAGGCATCAAAGTCAAGCACATTGACTTCTAGTTTGAAAACCATTTTCTTCCCTTTAATTGTAATGTCAAAATTACATGAGGATGTCTAGAGAGTTCACACAAAGAAAAACCAGGTATCATCATCTTATCATGTGCAAGAGACCATAAGGCTGCAAGGCGTACACCCAAAAGGGAAGTTCCTTCTGTAGGAGGGTTCATGATTCCTTTAGAAGGAGTGAAAACGCTACAGAGATGGATGGATCTGGATGGAATTGGAGGCAGTGACAGGATAGATGAGACAGAACCGCATACATGGGTCTATGGAATCCTAGCTGAAAGTTGCTACATCCATGCAACTTCCTGCAAAGAACTCCCTATCAGAGGGGCACCCCAAGCTGACATGGTAGAGAGCCAATAGAAGAGAGAAAAAGGAACTGGAGCCAATGAACAAAAAGACACTGAGCTATAATGTAAAGGAGGAGTCTTTTTCTCTGCTAGTACTATGAATCATGCAGAATATGAAGGACAAGGTCAGGGAAGCTCATCCCTTGAACCCTGACCAAACAAGGTAAGGAGAAGTGTACAAGTCCCTTCCTATAAGTGGGAAGTTGTTTCTTGCCCTTTGATCTTAAGTATTTGTCCTTTCTCTCTTCCCTTTGAGAAGTGGAGTAAAAAGAAGACTGAGTCTAGATTCAAAGGACCTGGATCCTTGTTCTGGTTCTGCTACTTAGAGATATCATCTTGAACAAATTCTTTAACTTTTCAGTTTCATGAATTGGAAACTCTTTAGGTTGGACTGGATCCTTTAACCTAGGACCCACAAATTCATGGAGAGATTCCAGAGAGCCTATGAAGCTGAATATGGAAAAATGACACCTTTAACTTCAACTGAAATGAAGCATTTCCTTCAATTGTTGAAAAACATGATTCTGAGAAGGAAGGAGTCCTGGCCTTCACCAGTCTGCCAAAGGGGTGCATACTACAAAAAAAATATTTTAAAAAACATTGAATTGGATAATTTTAAGGGTCCTTCCCACTCCAAACCTAAATCCTGTGAAAATGTAAACATTCAAATATAAATGTTTTCTCCATTTTGTTGGAAAAATAAAAAATTCTAGAGTTAATGTTTTGTTAAGCTGAGTAGGAGATATGAAGGACGGACCTTTGGGAAAGAGAAAAACATAGGACAGAGCTTGTACCTATTGTTCTCCTAAGTGGAAAAGAGATTTTTAAACTAAAAAGGATGACAGAAGTTTTCAGATTTTCCTTTAGTGGAGACAGAAGCCAGAAAGATTCATGTGAGGAGCAGCTCCTAAATTATACTTGAGTTTTTATGCCAGGAGAGATGCTTTGACACCATAGTTTCAAATGTCTTATGAGCTTAAGAGTTTTTTTTTTCATTTTCCTCTTAATAGATGTAAGTATAAATAAATAGGAAAATCAGTTTCGGGAAATTAAAGTCACAGTTAAATTGCTGCACTTTATCGTACTGAATCCACAAAGCATAATTGATTAGGACTTATTTCTTAAAATACAAGTAATCAATTAGAAAATTTGAAATTATTTTTATACTTTCTATTTAACTTTAATCTCACTTTCTTCAAATATTTCATAGCTGTTCAATTAGAGTGCTATTCTATCATCAGAGTTCCTGAGATCATATCTGTCATTTTCATTCCTCATCAAGAGATTTTTTTAGTACTGCATACATATCCTAACAGCCTCAATAGTAATAGCTTACTAAAATTACTATCATTTATTTTTTATGTAAGTGTACTTAGAATTATGGAAACTTAAGGTCTTTAAAAATAACTTGCTTTTTTTGCAAAGAAAATAGTTTGGATCCAAAAAAGTTTGCTTAATTTAGTCATCTAAATACTTTTTTCCTATTGTTTTCTGAGACTTTTCAAGCACATTTCATTGTTGCTTTAGTTTACAAGAAATAATCATTATCACTTCTTCATAAAGAAATTTATTAGAACAGAATGTCTTATGTTCATATTTGTAACTATAGTAAAAAAGAGGTATTTAAGAGAGCCTGGCAGAAGAACTCAAGCACACTAGATGAAGAAGAGAGAATGCAGGAAATGGATTTGAAGAAGCAACATTTATGGAGGCAGGCAGAAGAGCTGTAGGATATGCAAGGGAATGAGTCACAAGTCAGAATTAACCATATTCTTGGAATCTGTCCTAGAATGCTTCATTTTGTAAAGGGGCATGCAAAAAAGTTTAAAAAATCACATTCTTTTGGGGAACTAAAACCCCCCTGAAAGTCAAACATAAACCAGAAGGTGTCAACATTACCCTTTTTGATTGAATAGGTGTACATGATCAGGGATAATTTGGAAGAAAAAAAGCAATGGTGGTTTTGTGAATAATAGAGACAAGGTTGTGGTAAATTAATTTGTAGTCTCTAATCTCCTGAGACAGCAAATGTAACACAGCCTTGGGACATGAGTAGAGAGAGTGCTTGTTGTTCGATTTAATTCTTTGTTGTTTTCAATAAATGTCTTTGGCTTTACTACACATCACATAATTGTTCTGACTTAGTAGGGCAAATTCTGTGAAAATGGGGGCTCATGAGGTATAGAGAGAGAAACAGAGAGGTGGGGGTGATTGTTCTTTCAATATCATGGACTTGACATCAACAAGGGGCAATGTTGAGAAGCAAAGCTTGGTACTTGGTCTGAGGTCTGAAAGATAACAGAATCACAAACTTGCTGAAATAGAAGGCATCTCAGGGAATGTCGGACTCAATGCATACTTTTCAAGGGATTCAATTTACCTAACAAGTGAGGTTTTTTTGTTATAATGTGTTTTTTTTTAAATTTTTGTTCCAGATTACCTGCCAGTACAATTTTATAGTATTTGTTTTCTATTTTCTTGGGGTCCATGTTCCCTCTTTCCTCCCCATCCTCCTCCCTGTCCAGGAAGGCAGGTAATATGATATAGTTTGTACATATATTATCACATAATTCATATTTCTGTGTTTGTCAAGTTGTGAAAGAAGACACATGTCCACACTAGAGAAATATTTATGGAAGAAATAAAGTAATGAAAATTATAATCCATTTTGCATTTAAACTATCTGTCCTTCATCCTTTTTTTGATTATAAGTCTCTTGGCGTCCTGGACCCTTGTCTTGTTGATAATAGTTGTCATTCACAGTCAATCACCATACATTATTGCCATTCATGGGTACAACATTCTCCTGGTTCTGCTTACTTCATATAAGTCTTTCCAGGTTGGTTTGTGATTGTCCTGTTTATCATTTTTAATGGCACAATAGTATCCCATTACAAGCATTTACCACAACTTGCTCAGTAATTTCCCAATTGGTAGACATCTCTTCAGTTTCCAATTCTTTGCACCACAAAAAGATAAGCTATAAATATTTTTGAACTGGTATGTTCGTTTCTCCTATCTTTACTCTCTTTGGGATACAAACGTACTGGTGTATTTCTGGGTCAAAGGGCATGCACAATTTAATTGTCCTTTGGATATGGTTCCAGATTGCTCTCCAAGATGGTTTTATCGGTTTGCAGCTCCACCAGCAGTGTATTAATGTCCCAGTTTTTCCACATCCCCTGCAACATTTATCATTTTCTTTATTTGTCATGTTAGCCAGTCTGATGGGTTTCAGGTGGTACTTCAGAGCTATTTTAACTTGCATTTCTCTAATTAATAATGATTTGGAGCATTTTTTTCATATGATAAAAGATAGTTTTAATTTCTTCATCTAAAAATTGCCTGTTCGTATCCTTTGGCTACTTGTTATTTGGAAAGTGCTTTGTGTATTCTTATAACTTTGATTCTATTCTCTATATATTTGAGGAATGAAGCCTTTGTCAAGGAGACTTGCTAAAAATATTTCCCAGTTTGTTGTTTTCCTTTTAAGCTACGTTGCATCGCTTTTGTCTATGCAGAATTTTTAATGTAGTCAAAGTTTTCTATTATATATCATAATGTTCTCCATGCCTTGTTTTGACCTAAATTCTTCCCTTATCCATAAGTCTGACAGGTAAACTATTTTGTGCTCCCCTAATTTGTTTATGGCATCACCATTTATTTCTAAATCATGTATTTATTTTCATTTTACTTGGATATATTGGTGCCAGTATGGTCTATGCCTAATTTCTGCCATGCTGTCTTCTAGTTTTCCTAGCAGTTTTGTGAAATAGTGAGTTCTTTCAAAAGCTTGGATTTGGGGGTTTGTCAACTATGAGGTTACTATGGCCATTTGCCATTATGGGTTGAGTGCCTAATCTGTTCCAGTAGTTCTCCATTCCATTTCTTAGCCAGTATCAGATTGTTGTGATAGTTGCTGTTATTTTATAATATAGTTTGAGATCTCAATAAGTTAAGCTACTTTCCTTTATATTTTATAAATTAATTCTCTTAATATTCTAGGGCTTTTGTTCTCCCAGATTTGTTTTGTTATTTTTTTCTAGCTGTATGAGATAATTCTGTGTAGTTTGGTGAATAAGCAAATGAATTTAGGAAGAATTGTCATTTTTATGATATTGGTTCAGCCTACCCATGAGCAATTAATGTCTTTCAAATTATTTAGATTTTACTTTATTTGTGTGAAAAGTATTATGTAGCTGTGGTCATATGTGCCTCTGTTTGTCTTGGCAAATATATTCTCAGGTATTTTATTTTGTCTGCAATTCTTTTAAATGGGATTTCTCTTTCTCTTTTGCTGTTGTGCTTTATTGGTAGTCAATAAGTAGTTTTCTAGATACTGCTTTAAGTCCTTTGGTAAGGAGAAAGAACTCTTTTTCTAGAGGCAGTTTATTCATTCCATTCTGGGAAAGTTCTATGAGTAAGTTTTGTTCCCCCCAAGTGCAAATGGGCTTCTCTGCCACTTCTGCTCATTGGTTCTCATTCTATACTCCAGGGCCAAACAGATTAAATCTGATCCCATTTCCACATGTCCTTTAAATACTTGAAAATGGCTCTCGTGGCCATGCTGAGCCTTCCCTCCTCCTCAGTTGGGGGTAGATGATTTAGTCCTTCCCATTCTGGTTGATGTGATTACTGAGAGTAAAGAGCTGTTAACAGAAATGATGAGTTGTTAATGTACTAAGTAATGTAAAAAGATGTGTCTATGCCTTATTAGCTTTTTATGGAAAATGAAGGAGCTTTCCCTGATGGAATAAAAGGAATATCTGACCATTAGTCATGCCCCAGTACCCTTAAAAGGCATCACCACAGGTCTGAGAGATAGTGCGGGCACTTAAATCAGGAAGGTGTTTTGTAAATTCTGTCTGCTGAAACTTCTCCAGAATGCAGAGGATTGATAAAAAACATCTCTCTCTCTTCTCCTACTTCTTTAGTTTGCAGCCTTGCTACTCCCTCAGTAGGGAGAAATCACATGCAACAGAGAAGCAATCATGGATTCAAGGAAACATCAACTCTGTTGGGATTTGATGCTAAAGAGAGATACTAAATAGATGAAGGTCAAGGAAACTTCCCTGGAGAACTATCACTCCCAGAGGGAAGCAACATTTGGATACCACAAGAAGAAAAAGGATATTGGGGCAGGGCTTCTGGCTCTTTTCTCTATGTGTGCATATCATTGCCAGTGTACTCTGAGTTTGAGCCCTCTTTCCCCACTGAGTCTGTATGTACTTGTGGAATAGTTCTTGTGAAGTTTTGGGGGGAAAGGGTGTTTTGTAAGTATAGTTCTTTTTATACCATCATTGCTTGAGCTAATTGTGTCTATTTAATATTAAAGATAAGTACACTGATGGGGGCTCATATGTTGTAGTTTTGGAAGTACAACCCAAAGAAAACCCTGGAATCCTGGGGGTAGGTACTTGGTAGAGCACCAGCCCATGAGTTAGAGTGCAAGTTGGGAGGTAGCCCATGAGTAGGCTATACTTGTATGATACCAATCTTAAAATCTTTCTTCTCTCTCATCACCTTCCTTAGGACATTATCCAGTTTATCAGGATCTTTCTTAAATTATAGTATCCAAGACTGGAATAGCCCCAATCTGATCTGAACAGTTTACCTTCCCTTTGAGATTATTTCTATATACTCTATGCATGTATATGTTATATGTACAAAACAATAATAATGGCTAACATTTGTATAATGCTTACCATGTGTACTGTGCTAAGGGCTTTACAAATATTATTTCATTTGAATCTTACAACTTCTTTAGGAGGCAGGTGCTGTCATTATCCCCACTTTAGAGATGAGGAAAATGAGGAAAATAGAAGTTAAGTGACTTGCTCAGGGTCATACAGCTAATAAGTATCTGAATTCAGGTTTTCCTGGCTCCAGGTCAAGTTGGTGCAGTGCATAGAGTTCTGAGCCCAGAGTCTCCCATTAGAATGAGATCCATGAGGATAGTGAGGGTAATTTTGACTTTCTTTGACTCCTCCATCCCCTAACTCTTAGCACAGTGCCTGGCACATGGGAAGCACTAAATAAATACTTGCTCACTGATCAGCAAGATGGTCAGTTCTCGATTTCTGGACTGATGCCTTTCCTAAGACAAATCCAGATCTTCCCATCTTTTCTTTTAGAGAGGGGAGGTGTACAGCTTCCCTAAAATCTTCACTTCTTTCTCTTGCTGTCCCCAGAAAATAGTGATGCTTCAGAACAGCTTCTGGATCAAGGAAAGAGATAATGGATAAGATTTTTTCCATTTCAGAGGCTCTGAAAAAAATTACATTTTGGGGAAAAGCTAGGTGGTTCAGTTGATAGAGGGCCAGGTCTGGAGATGGGAGGTCCTGGGTTCAAATTGATCTCCGATACTTCCTAGCTGTATGACTGTGGGCAAATCACTTAAGCTCTTACCACCCTTCTGCCTTGGAAATGATCCTTAGTATCAATCCTAAAACAGAAAGTAAAGGAATTTTTAAAATTAAATATTTCTAAAGTTACCTCAATTTACACAGATTAAAGAAGAGGAAATAAACTTCAGTGCAAATAACAGTTTGAATTTCTACAGCCCTTTCCTGATTATAAAGCCTTTCCTTCACAATAATCCTGTGAGCTTAGTAGGGAAAATATCGCCATTTTACAGATGAGATCCCTGAGGTCCATAGAGGCAAAGTAACTCTTCCTAATATCCTACAGTTTTCATACACCAAGTCCAGGCTTCAGTCCACTATCCTTCAATGCCTCTGAGCAAATTCTGCATCCACATATGCCAGGAAGTTCTGTGACACACCATTAGTGTCTACATTCCGAAGAAGTTCCTGTTGGTATTTGTTTGCTTTGAGTTCCTATTGTCATTGCTCAACTGATTTCTAGGATGTGGTTTTGCCCAAAGCCATTTTTATAGCACTAAAGCTCTGGCATGAGGAATGGACTCCTCTCTGGGTTCTTATTGAAGAGCCACACAATTCTAGATGTTGTCATCTTGTCCTTTGGGAATGAGGGGCAGCCAATGCACTAGAGGAGACACACTGGAGCTCATTTGACTAAGAGCACAACAGGGGACTGGAAGAAAAGCACACACACACAAACACATATTCCTTTATTAGCATGTAGCCACATGACTGTCAAAAAACAGGATTGCAGGCATGTAATGTAAAACACACTCATCCTTTAAGATTAAAAAATTCAGAGGAGGGGGCAGCTGGGTAGCTCAGTGGATTGAGAGCCAGGCCTAGAGACGGGAGGTCCTGGGTTCAAATCTGGCCTCAGACACTTCCCAGCTGTGTGACCCTGGGCAAGTCACTTGACCCCCATTGCCTAGCCCTTACCACTCTTCTGCCTTGGAGCCAATATACAGTATTGACTCCAAGACGGAAGGTAAGGGTTTAAAAAAAATCCAGAGGACACTGAGATAGAGGGAGGAGATAAAGAAAGAAGCCACAGTCTTAGAACAAAAACCAGGTGTGCCATAGACATTCAGATGGAAGGCAAAGACCCTCAGCCCAAGAGAAAATGAACTGAGAGATAAAGAGATGAAGTAGCTGCTGAAATACTTCCATGAGAGAATGGTCTAATCCACAGATTGACCTTTCTTTTGAAGGCAGGCAGCCTAGTCTAAATTCAAGCTACTGGCAGCAGAATACTGTTGCCAGTGAGTTGATCTTTATCTCTTCTCTAATCCTAGTTTCATTGCTAGGGCAAGTTATTGCTTCAGGGAAGCTACAAAAATTAGGTCCTTGGAAGTTCGTGTACAGAAAAGAAATCTAGGCAGATCCCCACCCACAGCAGTCAGGAATTCCATTACAAATTACCCAGCGTATGCTCATGTGTTTTCCTTGGGTACTATACCACTGAGTTTGGTCCCAGGAAAGTATCTGTAGTCTATTTTTTTGAAAGGGAAAAAAAAAGAAGCAAACAACTTCTCTACCAGAGTTATGGGTCATGGGGAGAAACCGGAGAGCTTGTTTAAGGTTCCCAGATTGCTTAAGAAAGTAAACAAAGCATGAATTTTAATTCTATATTAGGCTAATTTATCAAGTGTTTGAGAATTCTCTGAGGTGCCTTGCATCTGTTTTCCAAGGAACTAAACCAGGAGAAGTAAGAGATACTTCTCAATCCACCTTTGTCCTCAAATAATTGTCCCATAACTTAATTTTCAATGAATGCAGCCAGTCGAGGTCTAATAAAATGGACTTACTTAATAATAATAATAATAATAAGTAATGGACTTACATAAGTCATATATTATGATTTTTTAGGTTCTCCTCACCCCACCCCCAATATATGAGACAATGAGTCAAATACTCGACAATTTAAGGGCTTAACAATTTGGGATGACATAGAAAACCCTAAGAGATCCCCTTTTCCCCCATCCCTTCCCTGGTGATAGTGGGAGAGAGAATGTCAAAGTTGTATCAGTTAAAAAAGGAGTCAGTGTCTATGATCCTACTCTCTCTCCCTCTCCCTCCCTCCCTCCGTGTTTCTCTCTGTCTCTCTCTGTCTCTGTCTCCCTATCTATATCTCACTGTCTCTCTCTATAAATCTGTCTCTCTGTCTCTATATCTCTGTTTCTCTGTCTCTTTATCTCTCTCTTTCTCTCCTTCTCTCTCTCTCTCTCTCTCTCTCTCTCTCTCTCTCTCTCTCTCTCTCTCTCTCTCTCTCTCTTTATCTCATTCACTTCCCCCCAAACTCCCTAGCTGTTCTACTTTTCTGTCTCTGTCTTCTATTTGTTTGTTTCTCTCTGTATCCCTCTCTTTGTCTCTGTCCCTATCTGTCTATTTCACTACCTGTGTTTCTTTTTGTCTCTATCTCTGTCTTTTTTCAACTTTCTCTGCTTCTCTGTGTCTCACTGTCTGTCTCTCACACACAGCAATTACAATATTACATTGGAGAGTAAAAGAAATTAAAATTTGTTGCTTCATATTTAAATTTGTCTTGTGACACTTGTAAGTTATATGTGTTTTAATCATTTCTTTTGTGTGGAGGAAATAGTTGTCCCAAACCTGATCTACAGTGTACAATTAATGCCATCCTATACCCTTTTTTAAAATTTTCTTTTTTAATATTTTAATTTATTTTTATTTGGTCAATTTCAAACATTATTCCTTGGTTACAAAAATCATATTCTATTCCTCCCGCCGCTCCCCCCGCCCTTCCCTTAAGCCGACCTGTAATTCCACTGGGTCTTACATGTGACCTTGATCAGAACCTATTTCCATGTTGATGCTTGCACTAGGATGTTCATTTAAGTCTACATCCCCAATTATATCACCCTCGACCCATGTATTCAAGCAGTTGTTTTTCTTCTGTGTTTCTTCTCCCACAGTTTTTACTCTGAATGTGGATAGTGTTTTTCCTCATAAGTCCCTCAGAATTGTTCTGGATCATTGCATTGCTGCTAGTAGAGAAGTCCATTACATTCTATTGTACCACAGTGTATCCCTCTCTGTGTACAATGTTCTCCTGGTTCTGCTCCTTTTGCTCTGCATCACTTCCTGGAGGTTGTTCCAGTCCCCATGGAATTGCTCCACTTTATTATTCCTTTTAGCACAATAGTATTCCATCACCAACATATACCACAATTTGCTCAGCCATTCCCCAACTGAAGAGCATGCCCTCATTTTCCAATTTTTGGCCACCACAAAGAGCGCAGCTATGAATATTCTTGTACAAGTCTTTTTCCCCATTATCTCTTTGGGGTACAAACCCAGCAGTGCTATGGCTGGATCAAAGGGCAGACAGTCTTTTATCGCCCTTTGGGCATAGTTCCAGATTGCCCTCCAGAATGGCTGGATCAATTCACAACTCCACCAGCAATGAATCAGTGTCCCCACTTTGCCACATCCCCTCCAGCATTCATTACTTTCCATAGCTGTTATGTTAGCTAATCTGCTAGGTGTGAGGTGTTACCTCAGAGTTGTTTTGATTTGCATCTCTCTGATTATAAGAGATTTAGAGCACTTTTTCATGTGCTTATTAATAGTTTTGATTTCTTTAACTGAAAATCGACTATTCATCCCTTGCCCATTTACCAATTGAAGAATGGCTTGAATTTTTGTAAAATTGATTTAGCTCTTTATAAATTTGAGTAATTAGACCTTTGTCAGAGGTTTTTGTTATGAAGATTGTCTCCCAATTTGTCGCTTCCCTTCTAATTTTGGTTACATTGGTTTTGTTTGTAGAAAACCTTTTTAATTTAATGTAATCAAAATTATTTATTTTACATTTTATTATTTTTTCTGTCTTGCTTGGTTTTAAAGTCTTCCCTTTCTCAAAGATCTGACAAGTATACTATTCTGTGTTCACCTAATTTATGTATACTTTCCTTCTTTATATACAAGTCATTCACCCATTCTGAGTTTATCTTGGTGTAGGGTATGAGGTGTTGATCCAAACCTAATCTCTCCCATATGATCTTCCAATTTTCCCAGCAGTTTTTATCAAATAGTGGATTTTGGTCCCCAAAACTGGAATCTTTGGGCTTGTCATAGGCTATCTTGCTGAGATCACTTACCCCAAGTCTATTCCACTGATCCTCCTTTCTGTCTCTTAGTCAGTACCATATTGTTTTGATGACCATTGCTTTAATAGTATTGTTTGATAGCTTTTTTTTCATTATTTCCCTGGATATCCTTGATCTTTTGTTCTTCCAAATGAACTTTGTTATGTTTTATTCTAATTCAGTAAAAAAAAAGTTTTTTAGTAGTTTGATGGGTCTGGCACTAAATAAGTAAATAAGTAAATAAGTTTGGGTAGGATGGTCATTTTTATTATATTAGCTCTTCCTACTCATGAGCAGTTAATACTTTTCCATTTGTTTCTATATCATTTTAATTGTGTGGAAAATGTTTTGTAGTGTTCATATAGTTCCTGTTTTTGTCTCAGCAGATAGATTCCTGAGCATTTTATATTGTCTAGGGTAACTTTAAATGGGATTTCTCTAATTCTTGCTGACGAGTTGTGTTGGAGATATATAGAAATGCTGATGACTTATGTGGGTTTATTTTGTATCCTGCAACTTTTCTAAAGTTGTTGATTATTTCCACTAGCTTTTTAGTTGATTCTCTAGTATTCTTTAAGTAGGCCATCATATCATCTGCAAAGAATGATAGCTTGGTCTCCTCATTGCCTATTTAAATACCTTCAATTTCTTTTTCTTCTCTAATTGCTACTGCTAGTGTTTCTAGTACAATGTCAAATAATAGAGGTTATAATGGGCATCCTTGTTTCACTCCTGATCTTATTGGGAAGGCTTCTAGTTTATCCCCAATGCAGATGATGTTGGCTGATGGTTTTAGATATATGCTGTTTATTATTTTTAGGAAAGACCCTTCTATTCCTATACTTTCTAGTGTTTTCACTAGGAATGAGTGTTGTATTTTGTCAAAGGCTTTTTCTGCATCTATTGAGATAATCATGTGATTTTTATTTGTTTGCTTGTTGATATGGTCAATTATGTGAATGGTTTTCCCAATATTGAACCATGTTTGCATTCCTTGTATGAATCCTACCTGGTCATAGTGAATAACCCTTGTTATGACTTGCTGGAGTCTTTTTGCTAGTATCCTATTTAAGATTTTTGCATCTATGTTCATTAAGGAGATTGTTCTATAGTTTTCTTTCTCCATTTTTGACCTGCCTGGCTTTGGACTCAGTACCTATTTGTGTCATAAAAGGAATTAGGTAGAACTCCCTCTTTGCTTATATATCAAATAGTATTGGGATTAGCTGTTCTTTGAATGTTTGCTAGAATTCACTTATGAATCCATCAGGCCCTGGGGATTTTTTCTTAGGGAGTTCTTTGATGGCTTGTTCAATTTCTTTTTTTGATATGGGATTATTTAGGAATTGCATTTCTTCTTCTGTTAATCTAGGCAATTTATATTTTTGTAAATATTCATCTATATCACATAGATTGGCATATTTATTGCCATATAATTGGGCAAAATAGTTTTTAATGATTGCCTTAATTTCCTCTTCATTGGAGGTGAGGTCTCCCTTTTCATCTATTATACTGTTGATTTGGTTTTCTTCTTTCCTTTTTTTAATTAGACTGACGAGTACTTTGTCTATTTTGTTTGTTTTTTTTCAAAATACCAGCTTCTAATCTTATTTATTAGTTCAATAGTTCTTTCACTTTCAATTTTATTAATTTCTTCCTTAATTTGTAGTATCTCTAATTTAGTTTTCTTCTGGGGATATTTAATTTGTTCACTTTCAAGTTTTTTGATTTGCATGTCCAATTCATTGACCTCTGCCCTCCCAAATTTGTTAATATATATATGAACTAAATGATATAAATTTTCCCCTGAGTACTGCTTTGGCTGCATCCCATAGATTTTGAAAGGACATTTCATCATTTTCATTTTCTTTAATGAAATTATTAATTATTTCTATGATTTCTTCTTTAACTAACTGATTCTGGAGAATCATATTATTTAATTTCCAATTAATTTTTGATTTGCCTCTCCATGTGCCCTTACTAATTATTATTTTTATTGTGTTATGATCTGAAAATGTTGCATTCATTATTTCTGCTTTTCTGCATTTGTTTGCCATGTTCTTAATGACCTAGTACATGGTCAATCTTTGTGAATGTACCATGTGCTTCTGAAAAGAAGGTATATTCCTTTTTGTCCCTATTTATTTTTCTCCATATATCTATTAACTCTAATTTTTCTAAGATTTCATTCACATCTCTTACCTCTTTCTTATTTATTTTTTATTTGATTTATCTAAATTTGATAGTAGGTTCAAGTCTCCCACTAGTATAGTTTTACTATCTATTTCCTCCTTCAGTTCCACTAGTTTCTGCTTTAGAAATTTGGATGCTATACCATTTGGTGCATATATGTTGATTACTGATATTTTCTCATTGTCTATACTCCCTTTTATCAGGATGTATTTACCTTCCCTATCCTTTTTAATCAGATCTCTTTTTACTTTGGCTTTGTCAGATATCATGATTGTAACTCCTGCCTTCTTTCTATCAGTTGAGGCCCCAAAGATCTTACTCCAACCTTTAATTCTAACGTTGTGAGTGTCAACTCGCCTCAGGTGTGTTTCTTGTAGACAACATAAGGTAGGATTTTGGATTCTAATCCACTCTCCTATTTGTTTTCATTTCATGGATTAGTTCATCCCATTCACATTCAAAGTTATGGTTGTCACTTGTGTATTCCCCAGCATTTTGATATCCTCTCCTAGTTCTGTCTTTTCTTCTTTTGCTATATCCTTTTCAAACCAGTGGTTTGCCTTTAATCAATCCCCCTAATCCCTTCCCTTAATATGCTTACCTTTTTGACCCCTCCCTTTTTGTTCCTTTCTTATTTTTTTAGGGTCTGTTAAGTTCCCTTCTCCCTCTCTTTTCCTCCCTTTTTGTACTCCCTTCCCCACTAGCCCTCCTTAGTTTTCCCTTCCCACTTTCCCTGTAGGATAAGATAAAATTCAAGACCCCAATGGATCTAGATGCTCCTCCCTCTCAGAATTGATTTTACTGAGAGTAGGGTTTAAGTATTACCTATTAGTACTCTCTTCCCCTCTCCTTCCCATGTGTATCTTTGTGTGATAAAGATTATCCTATATAACCCTGGTTTTCCCTAACCTTTAATAGATGCAATGGAATTGGGGGGAAGTGATCATAAGATAATATAGCTAGAGTTCTAAAGGACCTTGGAGATCATGGAATCTAACACCCTCATTTTATAGATGAAGAATCCTGGAGAAGTGAGGACATGGGAATATCATGATATTTCTCTCCACATGTATAGATAAATGAATGAAAAAAAAATTAACAAGTGTTTCTAGGAACCAAGAACTGTACAAAGTGTAGAAGATACAAATAGAAAAGGCAAGGTTGTCTCTGCTCCCAAGGAGCCTGTGCTCTAATTGGAGATAACTCACAAAGGAAAATTCAGTTGCAAAGCAAAAAGTCTTCAAGTCCTAAGGGTGCTTCACTGGTATAGATAGCAAGGCCCAGAGGGTCTTATGATGGCTATGTAAAAGAGGGATGAGATTTCTACTTGCCCAGGGTCACCTGGTGAATAAGAGTCTGAGATACAGTTAGAAGCCAAAATTTCCTGATGCCAAGTCCAAAATGTCATTCCCCTTCTCCACGGTGCCTCTCAGCAAGCTTCTGGAAGACCTCAAGTATGGGTTTCAATCATTGCCTATCAGATCTCATCGAAGGGAGACTCTTCCTAACAAATTAATCTTCTTGAGAGTGGAATGTGAGGCAATCAGAAGCCATGGATATCCTGTCCCCAGAGAATTTCAAGGAAGGATTAGATTACTGTGTAAGAGATATTTATGGTGAAATTCTATTTTCTAAGCATAATTTTAAAGCCATTCTTTCTTCATCTGTAAAATGCAAGGGTACACTAAATGGCTGCTATATGGTCTGTTGAACCTCTAAATTCATGATCCCTAGATCCAAGATAATCTTTGAGATCCTTCTAGCTCTAAGATTCTAGCCAACAGAGACCTAGGGAGAAGAAATTACGTGTCTGTTATTTTTTTCTTTTTCTCCTTTTTTTTCTCCTAGGAAAGTAATCTTTCCCCATGGGGAAAGTAGATATGTAAAATATTAGCAAATTTTGAAAAAGCAACTATCCTACTTTCCCACAGTTTTAAAAATAAAGGCTATATAGTCCCAATTGATCCATTTTCCTGGAATGCTACATTTCTCAAATCAACAGGGTGAACCTATGTGCCCTTTGCCCAGGAAGTTATGCCTTGTGAGCTGAAGAGAGTGCAGAAGATTTCCAGCAATGGTTTCTGGAGAGCTCCACCAGCAAGAGCCACAGATCACAAAAGAACAAGGGAAAACATGTTTCATTCACCAAGGGAATTCTGGCAAACAAGAGAGAGATGAGTAATTGGCACTAAAAATCAATGAGGCAAAAATGGGCCAGCAGGAACAGGATCTGAAATGTAATTGTACTTAAGGTGAACCACAAAACAAATGCAATAGTATTTCTATCTGCCCTACAGTACCCAATCAGGTGGAAATTATTCACATAACAAAATTCCTTTGCTGCCACCATCTCCCAAGACTTAGCACCTTCTTCCCAGTATTTCAATGCCTTTTCAGTGCATTTGGCTTATCTGATCAGCATAAAATAAAAAGTGAAAAAAGGAAGTTGGAAAGAAGTCTTTCTTGAGAGTAGATACAAATCTTCGGTTTGTTTTTATCCAGTTCTATGGTATAGGGGACTTGCAATATAGAAATCCCTTTTGCTGATACACAACCATCTGTGCCTGGGGCACTGATAGTATAAGTGACTTGTCCTGTTTCACAAGTCCATTTCACCAATATGTGTCCATGAGGGGATTTGAACCCAGGTCTTCTTGATGATATCTTTTTTCATTTATAATTAGGGGGCATGATCAGTTGGATAAAGTTTTGAAAGGGAAATTGGGGATAGGTTTAGACTATAGATATATAAGTATAGAAAATCTAACAATTGGGATTGAGAAGAAACTTCTTAGAAAGTATGGCAATATTGGGGCTAGTAGGAAAAGTAATGGATTTGGAATCATTAGACTGTAAACTCCTCGAGGGGAAGCACTATTTGTTGACTTTTCTTTATATCTCCAGTACTTAACACAGTGTTTGGCACATAGTAGACACTTAATAAATGTTAAAAACTGATTGAAATAGACTTGTTGTTGAATGGTGTCCAACTCTTATTGACCCCATTTTTTAAAAGATACTTGAGTGGTTTGCCATTTTTTTTTCCAACTCATTTTACAGATGAGAAAACTGAGGCAAGTGGGGTTAAGTGACTTGTCCAAGGCCACATAGTGAGGACTTGTCAGAGGCTAGTCTTGAACTTAGATCTTCTAGACTAGGGTCTCTGTCCACTTCAAAACCTGAATTTGACATTTACTAACTGTATGGCATGGGCACAATCTTTTAACCACACTGAGCTTCAGGTCTCTTACCTACAAAGTACAGATAATAATGCCACTTTATCAACTACCTCACAGGACTGAGAGGTATAAAATGATATGTTTTTGGCAGGCATTATAATGGGGGAGAGGGTACATATTCCATTTGCCAGTATGAAGCAGAAGTATATTTACCTATAGAAAATAGGCTGATTCAGATTCATCCTTTGGGTTTTGAAGGAGACAAAAGTTTGAAGCCAATGAGTGGTCTCACCCTCACTACAGGATGGGCCCCTATTATTCAGAGGGTCCTTGCTTCCTAGATTTCATACTGAAGGACCTCGGAGATCATTTAATCCAATCTCTTCATTTTCCATTGAAGAAACTGGGGCCAACAAAGACCAGGTGACTTGAGTCAGTAGACTTGGATTCAAATTCAGCCTCTGATTTACTCCCTGTCTGACCCTGGGCACACAGCTCCATTCCTTCAACAGTAAAATGAGGGATTTGGAAAAGATGGTCCCTTCCAGCTCCAGGATTTGAAATCACAGATTTGGATGTTGAACCCAGGGCCTCTGATTTCAGATTAATCTGTCAATCAATCAATAACCATTTATTAAGAGCCAGGCAGTGTACTTCAATGCCCACTTGCATAGCTTTCCCCCATCATCCATTTCTTTAAGTCACAGTAAATTGAGTCCAAAAATAAAAACAAAAAAACTCTTTCACACTGATGAAAGCATAACCCAAGAAGAAATAACAAGTCACTTTATTCATTGCCCCAGTCCCAGAATACAAGTGCAGTACATGTGTTTTCCCACATCCCCTTGGCCTAAAGGGTATCTTGTCTTCCTGCTTTTTCCTCCTGAGGCTAAAGCTTTGAAGTGAACAGAGCTTCTGGCAGTTTTCTGCCCTCCCCAGAGTAATTATTAGTCTAATGGGCAGGGCTAGAAAAGAGAAAGCTGCTACACCCCATAAGGAGCAGGTCTCAATTCCTTCTTTCTTGTTTCATCTTGCAATGGCGGTGGCACTGTTCCAGTCCAGGAGAGAACATAGGCTATTAAGTCGAGCACTTAAGCAAAGAATAATTTATTAATAAGTAGAGAGAAGAAGACCTGGGAACCTGAAACAATAGGCCAAAGAGGGCAGACTCTTCAGTCTTCCTTGTCAACAATAAAGCTCCTGTTCCCTTAACAGCCCCTTCTGGACAAAGGTGTCTTTCCCACAGGTCTCTAGTCTCTCAAGTGTTAACAGCCCCTCGTAGCTTTAGTTCATTCTTGGGTGAACTGGCCCAGATTGTTGTCTCTGCCTCCTTTCCCCCAGAGGAGCGTGGGAGCAGAAGAGGATAGAGCAGAATAGCAGTGGATGGTAGTCACAGAGCACTCAGCAGGTCCCCTGCTCTGGAGATAGCAGGGAACTGAAAAACAGCCTCAGAGTTCTGAGCCTCTTGTATAAATGGTGACCTTCCAGAAAAGGAAGAGGCAGCCTGGGGAGTTAAGGAGCTGAAGACAAAGTCTACTCTCTAGATGCTGGATGCTATTAGGAGTACAAACCTTAAACTGGACCTTCTTCTGCATAATCTCATTTTATAAATGAGGAAACTGTGGCCAGGGGAGCTTATCAGTCAATCAATCAGCATTTAATAATCTCTTATGCCAGTGAAGTGCTGGGTATGCAAAGAAAAAAGCTGAAATAGTCACAATCTGTACTTAAATAGTGGTGCCAAATGCAAAGAGAAATGGGGGCCGCTAAAGTGTACATAAGGGTCTCTGGGGACCACCATATTGACTTTGAAAATTCAATATTGATATTATCTATGTTTTATATCACTTTATTTATTTCATTAAATGTTTCCCAATTACATTTTAATCTTTTGGGGCTCCATGTTGTGGACTGACATAGCTGGAACATGTTTGATGCCTCTAGTGTACACACAAGATACATGCAATAAATAGAAAGCTGTCTGGGAAAGGGAGGCACTAGAACCTGGAGGAATTCACAGGGGGAGGGAGTTTTAAGGTCAGGATTTAAATCTCTATGTTCACCAGGCAAGGATAATAAAATGAACTTGGCATGGCTAGCTTGGGTGACCTATAATCCTCTGAAATTCAAATATCATATGATACCAGATCACAGAAATTCCCCCTTCTTTTATCTATATCACAGGACAATGATGACTGAATTTTCCAGATAATTTTATCTTTTTTCACATCATATCTTCAGTCCCTCAATTTTTTGGTAACATTTTGAATAGCTTTCTAAAAGGTATTAATCAGTCAATTGGTGACCACTTATTAAGTGTTTGCTATGTGTCAGGCACCCTTCTAAGCACTGGGCAGATAAATAGAGAAATGGAAGTCCCTGCCTTTGAGAAGCTTGCATTCTAGAGATGAAGAGAGATACACATATAAGTGTATACAAGACATGGCAACAGCATTCGGAAGAGAAGGGGGAATCAGGCAAAGCCTTAGGTAGGAGGGAACATTTACACTGAGCCTTGAAGGGAGCCAGGGACTCTGAGAAGAGCTCAGGAGGAAGCTATATGGGGGACAGCTTTGGTAAGATAAGATGTGGGAGGGCAGCAAGAAGATTGGCATGTCTGAAGGACAGGGATGTGGGAATCGTGTGTATCCTCTGTCTTTCTCTGTCTTTCAAACAGAAGAAGATCTTGGCCTCAGTTTAAACTTTTGGAGGAAAATCAAATAAAACTCAAATGTCTTAACATTGCATTCAAGGTTCTTAATAGCCTAATGCCAGATTTGCTATATTGTCCCCTATTTTCTTTTGAGGCAACATGATGTAAAAGGCCCTAGCATATACACAGAGCATATCTGAGGCTCTTTGCCATTGAGAAAGAGTAGAGAAAGAGTCAGCTTCCGGGAGAATTGTGACAATAATAAAATTAAACGTATCTTAGAAAGACTGGCACATTTAGAGACATTCTATAACTGGCTCCAGTCTACTAATTGGATGGCTAGAAGAAGCTTTATCAATTGGTTGCTTAAGTGGATCTGGCTTTACAAGGTACTAGCCAACCTCCTCTCTCTCTCTCTCTCTCTCTCTCTCTCTCTCTCTCTCTCTCTCTCTCTCTCTCTCTCTCTCTGGGTTTGCTGCTCTTGATTTGATTCCTTTGCTGATGGTGTCCCATGAAAGAAGAGATTCTGGGACCTCTGCCTTTGAGGCCAATATACCGTCCCATGGAAATGTACCTCACTCCTTGCCTTTCCATAGTATCTTTTATTTTAAGAAGAGATGGATGTCATAGCTACAATTTTGATTGGTTTTGAAAGATGAGGAGAACAAACCCTCAGGAGTTTGGGAATCTGGGAGTCAGGCAATGCTGGGGTTTGCACCCAGCCCAGCATCTATGCACTAACACGCAAGGGGAAATGTTTTTGTTTCTCTTCTTGCTATATCTTGGAAGTAAATATCTCCTTTTAAAATCTGGTTGATGTTAATGGCTAAATGGAACTGGGGTGTTAGTTACTGGACCATCAATTCCACAGATTCCATTTAAAACCCAACTTAAGTGCTACCTCCTGATCTACTCCATCCTCTACTTGCTAATAAACTTTACCCACTTAAACTATTATCCCAATTCCAAAATGAATAGCACTTTCCTCATGCATCCCTAACACACCTATCATGGATTATTATATAAAGTGGTTATCTGTGCATAGATTTGACATACAGAGAGACACTATAAAATGTAACTTCCATGACAGTGAAATCCAGATCTTATCTAAACTTTGTATCTTCTTCACCTAAAATTGTATTCTGCAGCGTGTAGGCAATGAATTTTGGGGAAATGAAATTAATTGACTCCAGGACATCTTTATGAATATCTTTTATTGTTCCCATTTGAACAAATTATTCTTATCCACCCATTCCTCCAGGGGAAGCCTTCATATGTTAGAGATAGACACCCCCTAACTCACAGAGGGGTTTGAGGCCCATCAGTTACCCTCAACCTGGTTATTTGTCTGTCTGCCAAGATGATTTTACAAAGGTGTGGCCATTATGCATGCTATAGTTTTTGGAGCCACAGGTGAGAATTGGGGGAAAGATGGACACCAAAGGTGGGAGCAGCTCTGAAAAGGGCTCAGCAATCCCTCTCCTCCAGGCTGCTAGTTCTCCCTGAACACCCCCAGTGCCCCATTCATATTAGTTGTCTAGAAGTATTTAAGATATGTCATATGGAAAAAGGGATTCCATCTGGAAGATGAGCCTCATTCTATCTGGCTCCATAGAGCCAGGAGCAAGGAATGGAAGTGATCAAGATTTTTTTTAATCAGCTTGATATAAAATAAACCAACTAAAAAAATTCTTAACAATTAGAATTGTCCCAAAGGGAAATGGACAACTTTTGGGTGTAGTTCATTTCTCACTGGAGATCTTTGAAGAAAGGCTGGATTGCAACTCATTAGGTATATTGTAGGGCTAAAATGTTAGATACACTGTGCCCTGACCATAGGAAGCCTACAACACTCCCAAGTAAGATCAGAAACAGATTAAAATGCAACCGGGAAATATTTAACAAAATAAATAAAACTATAATAAAACATAGATGATAATACTACATTTAATATAATACACAGCCTGAAGATATCTTTATGTAAGGTTTACTGGGTTCCATTTCTATTTAAGTTTGACACTGCCTTGTAGAGCCTGGAGAAGGGACTTGAACTCAAACATGGTTTAGACCCAATTGCTTCCAAGGGTCATAAGACAAAGTATGGGAGAGCTAGTTGTCTGGTCAGGATGACCTGGGTTCAAGGCCTGCCTCTGATACACATCAGCCATGTAACTGAGGAAGTAACATAACTCCCAAATGTCCCAAACAACTCTAAGATTCTAAGTTACAGTTGAGTTTCTGACTTTCATCAACATGGGAAATTTCCAGCCTGGGAGTTCCCAGCACCCACGAAATCACAGATCTGGACACTCTCTCCTCCCTCCAAAAAAACAAACAAACAAGCAAACAATGAGAAACATCTCTTCCTTTTATTTTTTCTAGACTTCTCTCTTCCAGACTTCCAAAGAGCAAGTCCTAGTTCTGGTATCCTGGGCCTTAGTGGGAAAGCCTGAGCTGACCCACTCTCCATTCCATTCTTTATGTAAGGACATCTCAGGAGGCCCAATATGCCTTCCCTTGCCTTAATTAGGAGAAAGTTTCCCCTGAGGGGTTCCTCCTGTTTCTCTGCTTACTAGCACAAGCTGCATGCCCTGGCTTGCCCACACAGAGCAAAGAACCTAAAAGAGGCCAGAGAGCAAATAGTTTTCCACCTAGCATTGAAACACAGCCTGGGTCTCCAGCTGGTTAGAGCTCTCTCTGCATTGTGGCTCATGGGCTCAAAACCCTGAGAATTAATGGAAAGGGCATTAGATGCAGAGTCAGATGACCTGGGTTTGAATTTTCATTCCTCCATTTACATACTGCAGAAAATATAATCAGAAGGTACCTCAGGAGCCACCACTTTGAATGACTCAGACTTGAAAAAAATCCCTTCTGTAATGTAGCTGACTAACAGTCAATTCAAATTAACAAGCATTTACAAAGTACCCACTATGTGCCAGGCACTGTGTCAGCTAAGACTTGTGTATTGACATCCAGCTTGACGAAAACCTCTTAGCTTCCAGACTATCTATCCAGCTGACTACTTGTGTGCTTTGGGGTACCAATATTTCCTATATTTGAACCTTAGTTTCCTCAACTAGAATATCAAGGGACTGGACTACCTAGTCTTCTACTTTCATTCCAACTCTATTCTATGATAACCATTGCCCAGAGCTTTTAGTCTTCCATGGCCTGACTGACTTATATATCCAATCCGATGTGCCTCTCAGATGCATTGATGTTTGACCTGCCTCACCTGTCATGATGAAAGTCAGCATAGCAGAATGGATCCTTGGAAGCATGGAGATCCAGGTTCAAGTCCTATATTTAATACATCCTGGCTTT